>NC_087512.1:49950297-50250297 GCF_036417665.1 Passer domesticus
TCTGGAAGGTCTTGACTACCATTTTACAGAATATAATCAGTTTTAGTCCATTTTACTCTCTTTGGTCTTACACAACTACTGAAAGGATTGAACTCTCATGAAGAAAATCTTCCATTTTCTGCACGAACATCAAACCAACCCAGATTTATTTTCTAGGGGTTATATCAGTCCTTGCCATCATTAATCATAATTTATTGAAAGGTGTCATGTGGCCAGGGAAAACGGGGAGAGGAAACCAGTTAATTGCAATCTGGTAACCAGGACTTTCAGGGTGAGACACAGTTTCTATGCAAATGGCAAATTCAGTATAGTATGTGCCTACAAAATCCTACCTATAGAAAGCCTAGGAGTTTTTCTTCCCAGGATAGACTTTGGAGGCCTGAATGAGGAGGTCACAATTGTAGTTGTGCTGTATTACTATTTGATATTAATAACAGTGGAGACTCTCTTAGCTCTGCCTTCTCATATTTGGTCTCTTTCATAACAGCAGATGGGACACAATTTCTGATGTAGAAATAAATTGTCCCAGGAGTTTGGTCTGATTTGTGAGTCACTCATATTTTAGCTTTCCGTCAGTAGATGTGGTGATTTGTTCCTAAACCCAATGTGGTTCTGTGCTTGCTTATTTTACTGTTATGAAAATGCTGGTGTGCCTGCACTGGAGGTGCGCCGCAAATTCAGTGTAGGTGGATCAAAGAATCTGCTATTGTGACAGAGAACTCTTCTCCTTGGGATAAAAAAAAAAATTGTATTGGAAATCCTTCTGCAGGTATCAGCAGTGGTCAGGGACTGTCTGTGAGAAATGGACATAATGGAGAATGGGCCAGGAATAGGACAAGCTGGGCAGAGGGACCAAAACCCCAGATCCTCAAAGTTCCTGATTTGTCATTTTAAAGAGCATTGTTGTGTTGTGAGAGAAGTCTTAATGCTAGTTCTCAGCACTTTTTCATCAAGTTAGTTTGATCAGCTGTTGGACAGAAATTATAAAGTAAGTGGGAAATGCAGGTCTGTTTTCTGTTATTTTGGTGCCTTATCAGTTTTAAATCTGACATATTTTCCCACTAGTTTCAATGCATGTCATACTGTTAGTGTTAGTCTTAGTCTGCTGCTTCATATGTACTTTATTGCCCATTATGTCTTTTCACTAATCATTAATCTCTTTACAAAACTAACCACAACTAATTACCTTAAATAGCCTTCAATCTTTTTTTGAAGCCTGTTTGTTATTCCAGAGCTGTTTGATCACCTGGGATCGACCCATTTCTTGCCTTTTTCTTAGAGAGAATCATTACAGCAAAGAACAATTAATACACTTAAAACCAGGCTGCTATGCAGGTTTTCCTGTAGAAATGGCATGAGCCATCCTGGAGTATATTAAGGATTTTCCTCTGAAAAGACTAACTGCTTTTGACACTTAAGTCTTTCAGATTCTGCCCTTTAAAAGGGAGCGCTCTCCACAAAGCCAGAGTTTTCTAAAGCTGTCCCTTGAGCTCCCTGGTTAATGACTATGATATATTTAATAGCCACAAGAAATGCAGGAGTGGACTGGCCATATCTGATCAGGCTGCCAATCTTGAGATGTTTTCCTTGCCTATTACCTTTCTGTTCCCTTTTTTCTCACTTTCCACCAATTCTACCTTTATTATCCCATGAAAGATGTAAATGCTAGAGCTTCCAGAGGCCCTTTGTGGCATATCCCACCTGATCTAGAGTCCATGGTGTTTAACCTGTCAGTCTCCTTTGCCTCCAGAGAAGCCCTTCTGTCCATATAGGCATGAAATTCCTGGTGCCTCTCTGAGAGGAAAAAGCTACATCATTCTTTTATTCAATGCCTCCTTAAAACTTCTTGTTGATTATGCTAAAAAAAGCCAAACACCTGGAGCTTCTGAAAACTTACTTTTTGTAATTCTTAAGACCACATTTCAGCAAGCCAGAACACTTTTTTCTCACTGTGTAGGTACGTGCTCACCACTTGTACATTTTAGCTCATCAATTTCTTCTGATCCCAGCTGTACCTACTGTTCTCTGAGTGATGATGAAAGTACTTCTGTCTTTTTTCTGCCCACAACTTCTGATGCATTGGAGCCTTTTACCTAACACCCACTCCTGTAGCAATCTGTCTCATCCATACACAGCTTTTTCAAAGGCTTGTAAGTAACTTTTTCATAGGTAAACCAAAAGTCAGTTCTCCAATCTGGCCATTCAGTGTGCTGTGTTTTAATTTCTGAAGGCAGAAATAATTAAGAGTTTTGTTTGTCTAAATTTGTTTTGGGGTTTTGAGGTTGAGGAAATATACAGGATTTGGAGAAGCCTTTTGTTTCAGTTTGAGTCCGTTTTTGTGTAATATCACATGGATGAATGTGAATTCACAATGAAGGAAATAAATATGAGAGTGAAGTGTTCAAGTTTGCAAAGCTTATATGCAAAGGTTGCAATCTCTCCCTCTTTCCATGTTTCTTGTAAGCCCTCTCTAATATGAAAGGCTACAGTAAGGTCTCCATATAATTAATGTAATGGTAGCTGTAAAATATGAGGAATCTTTGTCATATCCTAAAGATCTTCTTTACACCCCATGTTAGCAGAACTCACTGTACAGTTTTTTGAGCCATGATGCTTGGAGAGCAGCACAACAGTGAGTTATGAGGTTGGCTACATAAGGGTTAGAGTTGTATTTGCAGTTTGTCATATCAGAGATGAGGGGTGTTAATAAAGCATTTTTATTGACACTCTTGATTCTTGGAAGATTTCTTAGCAAAAAAAATATTTTTTGTAAGGTTTTTATTTTTTTATTGCAAATAGGTTTGGTATCTCTCTGTAGATTTTATTTTCTAGTCAAATATTGTTCTGCTAGGGTTTTTGGTTTGTTTGGGTTTTTTCCCCCTTTGATTTCAGGAACTATTTGAGCAATATGGTTTTTTTCCAGGACATGGTACGAACATACAGCAGATGGTATAAAGTACACAAGAGCCTTGTGATTCATTTTTAAGAGGAAACTACATTATCCTTGCATGAAATGAAACTTTTAACTCACTTGCCCTTTTTCTGAGGCATATGAAACATTCTCCCTTTGCTCCCTCTGCCTTTGTTCCTGTTACATACTTCCAGAGAGAGTAGGAAGAATTGGGACAGGGTTTTATTGCACTGCAACACTCTCACAACCTCATTCTCATGTGCATCATGGTAGACAGCACATGCAGAGTCTTTGAGTGGGTTTTTTGAGGACATCTTCTCTCTCAACCCATTCTTTAACCCTCGGGATTGACAGGGTCCTTGATGTGGGCTGTCTGCACCTATCCATAGGAAGCCTCTGGAAAACAAAGGTCCACCAAGGAGTGCTTTCTTTCTGAGTCCTCCAACTTGCTCTGTCCTCAGTCTCTGCAGTATGAAAAAAACAGTTCTTTTTTGGAATTGTTGTTGTTTAAAAATAAACAAAGAAACAAACAAACAACAAACAAAAAACCCCAAAACAAAACAAAACAAAACAAAAACCCCACAAAACATAACAACAACAACAAAAAAAAAACCCACCAAAACATCTTGTGAAAAAAAAAACCTCCTAAAAACATTTGGTAAAATAAAACAGTAAGGATTTTGGGGTGGAGCAGACCTACAGATCTACTGATGTTCCTTTCAACTCTTCAGTCCTTACCATGGAGCTGGAAGTCAAGGGCAGATTAGAAAATTCTAGAAAATGTCTAGATTAGAAAATTCAATATATTTTGAAACGTCTTTGCCCAGTGGCATGAACGGGCACACCTGATCATCATGAGCTCTCTTTGTTTCCAGAACAAGATTTTTAAAGAAAATTTCCAGTTAGTAAATGTTCTTGGAGTTTTGTTGCTACCATATCATGCCCAGGAATTACAGAGGGACCTGGTGGTCGGCAGAGGCCAAAGCTGTGCCAAGGACTGACCTCGTGAAATGCTGGCATAGCTAACTGATCTTCTGTGTCCAGGAATGGTCCCAGCCAGCAATAAACGTACTTGTGAGTGTATAAACTTAGTTTTCAGAAAGATAATCACCACATTGTAAGCTTTAGATGTCCTTTATGATAAATGTTCTGACTGGATGTCATAGATGACATTCATACTTATATCTGGGTTTTTTTACTGAAAATATTAGAGATATTACACAAATGTCATTTGTTCAGGTTTACCTGAAATTTTTCAGTGTCCTATCAATTCAAAAAAAGTCAACAAGGTAGATGAAAGTGTCTCCCTGCTGTCGTAGATATGACAGGTTGGATTCTTGCTGTATACTAATTTAAGATTGTTTAGAACGTATGTTTCTTGCTGCTTCTCATTTGAGGTGACAGTTTAATTGCTTTAAGACTCACTTTGCATACACAGTAATTGATCTGTTTCCTCAAGACAGTGAATTTGAGTCACTGGAGAACCTGGGTTTCCAGTTATTCAAAAAGGCTTGTGGCAGGCATGCTCTGTGCTGTGGGAGAGAGAACTTTGGTTCACCTTGCAGACCCTGGATGCCCATGGGGCTGCACGTTTTGCTGAGTCCCAGGATTCTCCCCCACAGACACTGACCTACTTTTACACAAGGAAGTCCATTACCAGGAGTAACTGGGATATCTTCTGTAACAGAGGATAAGATGACTAAATTAATGGGTTGGCTTTGGAGTGCACCAGCTCCGCAGTTTGCCTCCAGCAAGGGTTTCTCAGAAGAATCACTGTAACATAGCAACATCCACCTAAGGTTCCTCTGTTTCCATCTCATGTTTTTCTTACTAAATATCTCAACTCCATAATGAATGTAGTGTGTGGCATTTAGCAGCTGTGGGACCACTAGTCTTCCCAAAGAATGTAACTGGGTTTTATAGATGCTACTCTAACATCCTGGAATGTTTAGCACTGCTGCTGTCCCTTCTGGTTTCTCTTGAGCAGCTTTTTCAGAAACCCCTGAGTGGTTCAAAGTGATTCCTTCTGTTGGGTGGTTCAGGAGCTCTGCAGTAAAGTGGGAAGGGGTGTGTGTTTCTTATTGGATTTACCATAGTAATTCACAGCAGTATCTGAGGGTGTTGACATACTCTGCATGTTCAAGGGGCTGCTGGGGGAGTTGTCAGCTGTGCAAGCTCCTGTCCTCACCTCCTCTAACACCTATAAAATTATGGATGTACCAGTGTCAGTGTGTGGGATGGCTGCACAGGTGAATATGTATGTTCACACATAAATATAAATGCATATTCACAATATTATTTAAAGCATCTTCTTATGTACCCTCTCTTTTCAAGAGAAAGTAAAAATAAAAAGCCCTGTGGTTGTCTCTGCTGCTAACTCTGTGCATGTTAATAGGGGGGAGATTCACAAACTAGATTATTTCCTGCAAGATGAAGATGAACTATCCTGTACTGATTTATCTGCCATCTGTTAAAGAGCCCCAACCAGCTGACTTCCTAAAGATTGGCAGGATTCTCAGGGAATATACAGGAACTTCACAGTTGACAGCAAAAATAACATAAATTATGTTTTCCTGGAGATGATGACAGACACAATGTCTCAGCTTATTTTATAGCATAAGTTACAACTCCTTGTGTTTTAATTGAACAACTTTGACAAAATTCAGTCTGTCATGCAAATTTTTAACCTCATCTCTGCTGTTTTGTTTTTTTTTAAGTTGTTCAGTTCTCTAACAGAGAAAAAAGAAGCACACATGGGTAGCCACAGCTACTTTTAGAACCAGCTCAAGCATGTCCGTCCTACTGGTGCCCCAGAAATAACAGGGCTGATCTTGCTGTGAGTGGCCTTTTATCACCTTTGCCTTTTCAGCCTTTAAATGACCCACTGCTTTTTGTTTTAGATTAAAACCCATGGATATCATGGGCCTTGCATGGGGAAGCAGAAAGTCTGGTCAGGTGTCAAACAACATGAATCAAGTCAAGGTGTCTTGCAGCACTGTCTAGTTGGAAAAGTCTTTTGAGCCAAATCAGGCATTTGCAGAAAAATAGCGTAAAAGAAGAGAGAAAAAATAACTCAGGAAGGAAGACATAAAAGAAAAGGAACTATTAGGGTTTTCCCGGTTATGCATAACCTTAACTTTTTATGTACATTTTCAATTAGTTTATATTAAAACTGTTTCTGGCTTTCAGAGAAACTTGGGTTTGAGTTCTTTATAAAGAGGAATATTTTTCAGCTGTAGCTGAAAGTTTAAATAGGCAGAGTTTTTCAATGCTTTGACAAATTGACTTTCTAAATGGTGGTGAAAAGGGCATTAACATGACACTGACATTCACACTGTGAAGAGAAAGGAATGAATGAATCAACAGGAAGAACGTGATTAAGTGAGACTAAAATGGAACTATTTTCCTGTGCACTTTCTCCCACAGTTATATTTAACACAAATTTTTTAAATCTTGCATCTTCTCTGGATTTCACCCAAAATTTCTCAGCCTGTAGTGATCCATCAGAACATTGTTCATTTATTTATTTTGCTTATCTGGGATTTATGGGTCCATTAGTAAAGTTATACTGCTGTGGGGAATTTGGGAATCTGGGTTTTATCCTAAATAGGGAAGGGAAAGGTAGAGGCATAGACTGGTGGGAGGAGAAACAGTCTATGTGCTTGCTTCTGCCATCACTGGGTTAATCCAAAGAGCATTTCCTTTATTCATTAACACCCTCTGGGGAGATGTGTAGGTAATGAAAACCTCACAAAATGCACGTGGGGAGCACGTGTGTGAAATGTTTTATCATCCTCCTCATTGCTGATGCCCCTGAGCAGAGTCTGTCTCCAAAGCAGGGCACTGGAATTTCCTCTGTAAATTAAATTTCTCTGAGTCCAGGAGCAGCTGCACAAAGGCAGCTTTTGGGAGGTGCTTGGGGCTGGAGCAGGTGACAATAAACAGTAGGGTGGAGGGGAAACTCAATGCTCTTCTTCAGCACTTTGGGATGTGATGGATTATCCCATCTTCCTGTTATCAAAATACAACACATTTCACAAGATCTTGTTATGAAAATGAGACAACACTTATTGTGCCTTCTGACAGGTCTTTGCAGCAAACTCTTTCTCGCTGCCAGGTTCGTTTTGACTCTTATCTATATAATTTTAATCTTATCAGCCTGAGAGAAATTCTCTTTACAGAACAGCTGAGGAGACAGCTGCAAATTCAATGAGAAATTCATCAGGAAAACAGGCATAATATACTTGAGGTTTTTTCCAAGGTGTGTAGTACAAAGTAAACAACCCAACACAACTCAAAGGCTGGCACTTAATAATAATACTAGGAGAGCTGAATAAAATAAATTTATCTTCATTTTATGGAAAAAGAAATTTAACTATGCACATAATCTTCTCCAATTCTATATTTTGCAAGAAAAATCTTCTATACCTAATATTTTGTTAAAGTGACAGAAATTTCAACATGGAAAACAATACAAGATGTAATTTCTTCCCTACATAGGGTTTGATGCACTTACATTCCTGCAGAATCAACCAGAACAGTTTAAAATTAATAAAATCAAGGAAATTACAGACTTTGTAGCCATGATGAATGAGGAGGGTTTCAAATTGTCTGTTGAGGTATTTTTTGTCACACTTGTGTTCATCTGTACACACTGAATGAACAGACACAAAATCTGCCAGCAGGTGAAAGACTTCCATTGACGCAAGCCTGGATTTTCCCTTATCCATTAATCAAATCCCTTTCTTGACACACTTTCCCTCAATACTTAATGGGTTTATAACTGCATGTGTGTCTGTGATTTTTCCCTGGCGGGAGACCCACCTGTGGTTATACCAAGGAGACAGTTTCCTCACCAATGACAGCTTTGTTCACTTGCCAGTGGAAATGTCCTTGTCCAAATCCCTCTTCCCACCATCCTGGTTCTTCCCAGACCTCTGTGAAATCCAGCAGCCGAAAAATTGCCCCATTTACATGACAGATTGCAGATCAGTCTGAGCAGCAGATCACCTCTGTCAGTCAGGAATTTTTGCTACAAATACAACGTGTTTTTTCCAGGGAAAACATTCCTGCACCTTTACCTGTCTTGCAGACCAGATTTCATAAGCTATGCAGTGAAATGGTGGGTGATGTGCAAAATTCAACTATACAAGTGAAATTTTGTTTACCTTTTTGTGCTTTCTGTGGTGTGTGTTACCTTTTGCCAAGGATTTCAATGTTTGTCTCCCCATCCTCACACTTAGCTGCATTAATGGGTACTACAGTAACCCACCACAGCTGCTGTTCAGCTTTAAATATCTTTTTAAACCTTAAATGCTTTCTAAAGATTGTCCCAAGTACAAATATTTTAACAGTAATTTTTATCCTCCCTCCCCTCTCCCCCCTGAAAAAGGCAAAGGGAGAGGAGCATCTGGAAATGTCTGCCCAGATCACCTGTATGGATGAGGGCAGGATCCCTTCCTGCTGTAGCTGAAAACTTCCACGCAAACCCTAAACTGTGGTGGCTGTGCCTCCTGCAGGCTCGGGATGGCCTGGGGGAGAGGGAAGGGAAGAGGTGAGGAAATGGAACAGGAAAATTAAAAGGAGGAGGAAAAGGGAAGGGAAAGAGGAGAAGGGAAAGGGGAAGGGAAGTTCTGGGAAGTTCAGGGAAGGGAAGTTCAGGGAAGTTTAGGGAAGGGAAGTTCAGAAAAGGGAAGAGAAGTTCAGGGAAGGGAAGTTCAGGGAAGGGAAGTTCGGGGAAGTTCAGGGAAGGGAGGGGAGGGAAGGGAAGTTCAGGGAAGGGAAGTTCAGGGAAGTTCAGGGAAGTTCAGGGAAGGGAAGTTCAGGGAAGTTCAGGGAAGGGAAGTTCAGGGAAGGGAAGTTCAGGGAAGTTCAGGGAAGTTCAGGGAAGGGAAGTTCAGGGAAGGGAAGTTCAGGGAAGGGAAGGGAAGTTCAGGGAAGTTCAGGGAAGGGAAGTTCAGGGAAGTTCAGGGAAGTTCAGGGAAGTTCAGGGAAGTTCAGGGAAGTTCAGGGAAGTTCAGGGAAGGGAAGGGAAGGGAAGGGAAGTTCAGGGAAGGGAAGTTCAGGGAAGGGAAGGGAAGGGAAGGGAAGTTCAGGGAAGTTCAGGGAAGGGAAGTTCAGGGAAGTTCAGGGAAGGGAAGGGAAGGGAAGGGAAGGGAAGGGAAGGGAAGGGAAGGGAAGGGAAGGGAAGGGAAGGGAAGGGAAGGGAAGGGAAGGGAAGGGAAGGGAAGGGAAGGGAAGGGAAGGGAAGGGAAGGGAAGGGAAGGGAAGGGAAGGGAAGGGAAGGGAAGGGAAGGGAAGGGAAGGGAAGGGAAGGGAAGGGAAGGGAAATGTGGTTGTCTTCAGGGGTCCCAGGACAAGGGAAGACATGAGAACCTTGACTCCATGTTTCAGAAGGCTGATTATTATATTATATGATGTTATACGATATGATATTACTATACTAAAACTGTACTAAAAAGAATAGAGAAAAAGGATCCATCAGAAAGCTAGAAAGGAAAGAAATGGAATGGAATGATAATAAAATCTTGTGACTGCTCACAGCCCCGACAGAGGTGGCTGTCATTGGTCATTAAGTAAAAACAACTTCACATGCTGGGTAAACAGTTCTCCAAATCACATTCCAAAGCAGCAAAATATGGAGAAGCTGAAGCTTCCCAGCTTCTCAGGATAAAAGATCCTAGCAAAAGGATTTTTCGTAAAATATGTCTGTGACAGGGAAGGGCGAAGGGGAAGGGAGAAAGAAAGGAGAAAGGAGAAAGGAAAAAGGGAAGGGGAAATCCAGAATTGAAAATGACATCCAGGATCTCAGGGAAATGACAGCAATTTATGTTTGCAAGAGCTTCCAAATTTGTCAGCAAACAATAGTTTTGGTCCCCTGGTTTCCTCCCCTTCTGGGAGGTCCCTCCAGTCTCTGCTTCCCCTGAGTGCCACAGGATGGTTCAGGTGTCACAGATTTGCAAAAAGTGTGGCTTGGAAACCACCCCACAAAGAAAGATGTGGTTCAGAAATACTATTCAGAAATCCTAATGAAGCATGTACATGATGATATTTCCATTTAAATGAGCAGAGGGAACATGGAACAATTAAATATGAAGTCATAAACAGTTCCAATGCAGTGAAAAAGGTTTTCATTGTAATCTCACTACTTTTGGCACAGTAATTGCAAATTAAAGCAAGATAAAAATTCTGAATTTAAACCAAGTATATTTTATAAAATTGACTTCATTCAGTTCAGATGTACAGTTCTTAAGGAACTATGCTGAAGGTGGAAGATAAGCTTATAATTTGTTAACTTTGTCTTTTAGTTGCTAAAATTCTTTTTAAGTAAGATTCTTCTAATGACTGTAAGTTTATTTGCAATGTCCTGCCTCAAACTGTGAGTTTATCTGCATTTTGATTAGCTAAAAGGAAAACAGGCAAGTAGTGGGTGAGTGAGGGTCAGATAGAATCCAGTGGGGGCTTCAGGAGATTAGGTTTTCAGTCTGAATTTGCCCATTGAAACAGTCTTTCCCCTCATGGATGAGAGATGAGACAATGCAAGGACATCAAGAAAAGGTTTGAATTTCTCCTATCTCCATTTCTTCTTTTTTTTTTTTTCCTTATTAAGATGGAAACTAAAACTTAGCTGAACATTGCCAATTTGCATTCTTTTAGGAGTTTTGTTGTTTGAAAGACCCTGCTTTCTTCTCAGACAAGCCAAAGAGCTCCATCCTGAACTGAGTCAGGTTCCTCCCTTGATGCTGCTGGTAAATGATGCAGCCCAGCAGGACTTTGCTCATGAAGCACGATGTGCTCAAGGCTTTTCAGTTGTAGGACTACAGTAATTATGTAGCCTGGGAAAGCTCATCTTTCCTGCATTCCTTCATATCATCACGTTTACAGGGAAGTTCACTGGGATTTTCAAACCCAGCGACAGAAATGATCCCTTCTCTGTAGCTTTACAAACTGTAACTTTTAAGAGTTGCTGGAAGTCCAATGCAAACAAGTCCAGCCGTAGTCCTAAGACACACTGGCCCCCACGTGGTGGTTCACACCGCAGGGAGGTGGTGAAGCTCCAGTGATTGACACTGACAGTCAGCATTGCTCTGACTCAGTCACCCTTACCCTTTGTCAAAAATTGAGATAAGGAATCAGAAGGTCTGAAAAATTAACACTGAAGCACAGTAGGTTGTTCATTCTGAGAATTCTGGATTTATGTATTTTTTTTCAAGCTTGAAAATCAGAAAGGCAAAGGGTGAAAATTGGCTGAGGCAAAACTAGAAGAGTCAGAGTTCTGCAGACTGATTTTGTAGGCCATGTTGTATAAGTCAAACCATTTATCTTCTTTTTTTACTTTAGAATCTACATAAATGACTGGATTACTGAAAACAAAATCAATTTTTAAAACAAAGATTCATGGATTCTGCTAAGTTAATTAAAAACATTTGTCCCTTACAATAATTCAAGCATGATACATCTTTTTCAGTGTCATCCATATTTGTTTTGCCTTAGCTCTAGAAATATGAGTTAATGAAAATGCCTGGAGTGTTTAATTTAATGCAGTGTGCTGGATCCAGACCTATGAATTTAATCAAAAGTCTCTCTATCAGAAAAAATAAAGAGCTTTATTGGATGTGTGAGACCTTATGATTGTTTGGATTTTTAAAAGCCCTACTGTGGGATGTGACAACAGAGAATGAATGAGACCCTGCACACTGAAATATCTGAGGAAGGACCATACAAGTGCTTGTCACTGACCCTTGAAGGGGTTCACATCACTTTGTTTGTCAATGCAATGACCTTGGGCTTGGCCTCCCCCCAGTGAAACCATTTTCCCATCCCTGCTGTTTCAGTCACATGGCTGTGACGTGCTGAGAAGTGTGATAAACCCTTATTCTTAGTAGTTTACAGCTGAAATGAGCAAGAAGGACAAAAGTGGCAGAGAAACAGAGGTTGAGTGGCTTCCCAATGCAACTCGATGCCTGAGCTGGAAATGCAGTTCATCTTTTCCTTTCACAAAGAAATGCCTGATTGTGTTTCGGGATTGCTGGAAAGCTAAAAATGAAAAGTGGTATGATGGATTGACAGTTGGAAAATCGAGTGAGGGTTATTCATTACAAAAATAGCACCTCTGGCTCTGCATCAATTTCTGTAAAGTGGGTAGATAGGGGAGACAAAACAATGTCCACCCTGTATTTGTGCCCTTCCCTGGGCATGTGCCATTGGCTATTGTTAGAAACTGTCTCTGGACTCCACAGCTGAGAGAGTCTGGAGGTCATCTGTATCCTGCAGGTCACAGACTCAGAGAACAGTTCAAGTCAGGAGAGAGATCTGGAACTGGGTACTTCAGCCCCAGCAGATCCTTTAAGTTAGATCCAACTTTGAAATCAGATGTGAAATGTGCTTGTGGTCACACCATTCAAATTTGGAACCCTTTCCAAGGATGGGATATCACAGTGTCTCTTGTCCCTGGTCCAGGAGGTTGGACACTATCATTGTGGAAATCTCTTCTCCTTTTCACTGCTCAGAAATTCTCCTGCTGTTGCATCTTTTCTGTAGAGCCTTGGAGGTTGGAGGTTTTGCTTTTGTTTTCATTAGTTGTTTTCTATTTTTTTTTTTTTAATTTTGGTGTTTTGGTTGGTTGGTTGGGGTTTTTTGTGGTTGGGTTAATTTTTTGGGGTTTTTCCCCCTGTGTGAAAATTTCAATCGCAAGAAGCAAGTAAGCAAAACTTTAAAAATAAGCAGGTATAAGCACCTATATTGAGTAAGCTTCCCTTTCTCAGTAGCAGCTAGGTGCTAAAACTCTTCTGCAGACACAAAATCATTGTATCAAGTTTCGACCATTAATTCCACTTTATAGGGGAAGAAATTGTTTTATTCTGCTTCAATACCTTTTTTACAGCCTCTGAAATACTTTGTAAAAGAAGCATAAAGCTGAATCTCATATATTAGTTATCTTTTCCTGTATGAAGAAATCCTTCCTCTCTGCATACATTAAAAGTTTTATTTCTTCAGGATGCCTTCAGTACTGGGCATCCCTTAAGAACCAACAGAACTTTTTACCAAGGTGCCTCTTGTTAAAAAACAGGGGGCACTTGGCACATTTGCTGGGCAGCAAACCGCATCCAGCAGGATGGATTTTTATCTTTCCCCCCGTCACAGCCCCCTGTATGAGCTGACACCAATGGGAGGGAATTGCTGGTTTTCCTAAGGAGAAAATAAACAATCGCTGTATGAACACATCTAACTTGGTGTTCTTTCTTTGGCAGGACACCTGTGTATGCCACCTGCAAGGGGGGAGGATGCTGCAGGAGAAGGGGGGAGCTTCTGTTCATCCACCCCATCTCTGTTGTTGCTTTTGTGCCTCATAATGAGCAAATCTCACACTGGACAAGTCTCACATCATTTCCCACTTGTGGGTGCCCAGGGAATGCCAAGGTCACAGGACAGATCTGTTTTCATGGTTCCTTATCTGCTTTTTGCACATACAGATGAGATTGTAGAGTAAGAACAGAGGGGAAATAAAACCTAACACAGCAGAGTGTGTCCTACAGGTAGAAAACACCTGGGAGATGAAGCAAATAAACTTGTTCCTTACTCCTAGCTGTAGGTAAAAAATAAACCTTGGAGTATCCATCTGCTGCTGGTTTCACTTCTGCCATGTGCTGTATAAATTTAGACCAAAGACTAATTTCACAAAATTTTTAGCATGAAGAAATATGAAGACAGAAAAAGGGTGAAGACCAGGGGTGTGCTGAATCCCAGACATTCAGTAACCTGCAGTGCAAAGTCACAAAAGAAACTATAACTTCCTGCTCTCACTCTTCATTTTTTCATCTCCAAGACAGAGGCTTCAACATGTGCATTTGAAAAGCTCTGCCACATGGCACAAACCATGTTTTCCTCTAGGAGTGAAAACAAACCTCACAGGATACACAGATGTAAAGCTACAACTTCACATCTGCTGCTGCTGCTGCTGGAAAATGTTTTGACACTACAGAGCTAAATTTGTAAGGCACAGACTGAGTCTTTGTCACAGGCTCGTGAAACATTCAGCCAAAGGAGGGTCAGAGCAGCACAGAACTATCCACAGTCATATTCACATTTTAAAATATTTCCTGTTGCCTTGAATTGTTTCTTTCTTAAATCCTGCATGCTATTACACCAAACTATCTTGAATGACATGCACAGATGAGCCTCCTAAATTCTATTTCATAGCACTGACTGTTTTCAATATTAAGTTGATTAACAGCCAACATAATTTGGTGAGGTTGTGATTTGTACTGTCTCCTTAAAGACAATGGAATAAATGTATTTGAAGAGTTAGTTGTTTCAGTCAGCCATAGGAAATGAAGAGCAGCTGTGAGAATAAAATAATTTTCCTTTGCTTCTTTTTAATTCTCTGAGAAATGGTAGACATGATGCCTTCATAGAATTTCTTTACTCATGCTCAAATGAACCATAGGTTTTTAAAATTTTTTTTAATGAAACATGGGAAATTTTTGTCTGCCTTCATTGAACACAGGTGGGTGAAAGTTTATCAGAGATCTGTAAAAGTCTGGCCTTTGTTTACTCTGACAGTTTGTGTTCCCAGTAAGAGAAAACTTTGTGCCTTGATGTTTCAGCCAGAAATCACAAAAAATTGTTTTCTGTAACACTTTCCACTTCGTTTTGAATTGAGATTGAATTCCCTGGGCCAATTCAATGGCAAACACACTCCTACAAAGCTTTAACTTTGTGTTTTCCTTATTAAAATTGCTGCAATGATGCCCAGGTTATCTCTGTGGGGGGACCAGACCAGATGGCTGCAGGGCTAGGGGAGGTGACACACAGACCTGGAGGGGAATTCTCCCTCCTACACCAGTGATGCTTCTGCCAGAAATCACCAGATCCCCTGTTCAAATGCCACCTTCCACTCTGAAAATGTCTCTTTCACCACATTTCTACTGGAATAAAAGGACACTTAAATAGAAATAGCAAGTTCAGCATTGGTTTAGTAATGGTAACATGGGTGAACTGCACCACGAAACAATTGCTTAATTGTTTCGTGGTGCAGTCCTAATACTTAGGGCATTTATTGACACACTAAAGTAATCTCAGGGGATCCCTTCTCAGGCACTAGAAAATCATTTTTATGAGCAAAATCACACCTTACAAGTGTAAATGAGATGTATCTAATGTTGCCAGTTTCTCTTTTCCTATTCTATTGAGAGTTCAACACATAAAATGACATTGCCAAATGGTTTATGGTACTCCAGGCGCAGTTATAGTGGGCAGGAAGAAAAACCTGGCATGCAGGAAAGGGAGAGAGGGAATTACTAAGCCTTCTGTTTTACTGGTTAAGAGCATTTGTGCCAGAAATTAAACTATGGAAATATATTGATTGTAGTCCATACACTGCCCTTGTTTTTTAAATGGAAAACAGAAAATAGGGGCTGAAGAGAAGGGCTGACGACCAAAAGTCTTTCTCTTGTTTAGAACTGTTTTAGAAAAATTGGAGGTCTTCTCTCCACCAAAGTAAGTATCTTTCCAAAAAAGTAAGATAAAAGGCTGTACAACCTAACTCAAATTATTGGCAATTAGTATGGCACTGGAAAGTCATACATAGCTTTATTTTATAAATTTGTTGATGGTTGTTATCACTAAATAAAAACCAAGAGAAATAGATAAGGAATGCAGGAGGATGAGGCTATAATTGGGTCATCCTAATTTACAGTTTCTCAAGTGACTCATATGGCTGTAGCTAAATAATAGGAAAAGCAAGGAAAAAGCTTTTATCTTTCTTTTATTTGAGGAACATTACACAAGAAACATTTTCAGGTGGACAAAATAATCCATACGAGCTATAAGGACATTACTTCTGCAGTAAAACGAGATGTAGGTACAGCAGAATGCAAGTTTCCACTACATGATTTTTGAGTTCCCTTCCCTAAGAATGCTCAGGCTTGTTTCTCAAGTTCATAAATATGAGTTTAAGATCCATTAAATATCTGAAGATTTTTCTGGATTGCACCATGACAATAGCAGACATTTTGAGGCACATCTTCTCTTTGGGCTGCACAGGCAGGTGATTTTTTTCTCTCTTAGCCAAGGGCATTGAAGCACTTCCAGCCTTGGCATTTTACCCTTTCCAGGGCCGCTGACTGTAGTAAACACAAAAATGCAGGAAATGCTTCCAAAAGTTTCTATTTTGTTTTTTTTGGTGTTTTTTTCCCCCCTGTGGTTGATGCTGTACTTATTAAAACACACACTGCATCCAGATGAGAAAAAGTATAAAACCCAGGCTAAGAATGTGAAATTTACTTGTTGATTATGGGAGGTTTTCATAGGAATTAATCTTAGAATCCCAAAGTCACCACTGAGATGTAAAGATTTCATTGCAGTTGTTATTGCTTATTTAAAGCAAGCTTGAATGCAAATATTTATACTCAAAGAAAGACGAGATCAGGTGATAAGAAAGTAGTCTGAAGGAAAAGCAATGCAACGAAACATGCTGAGAAAATGTTTTCAGCAGGAAATACAAGATTCAGGGTGGCAGTGAAAGATGAATACAATAGAAGATAATCTGAGTTTATGCAGTTTTGGAAATATAACAACTTCATTGCATTTTTTTGCTGTCATATTTATTTATTGATGCTACAGTACTCTGTTCCACCTGGTAAGAGCTGAGGACACTTAGGACTGGCAGGAGACGTTCATCAAGTGGTGGAGAATGCTGCGTGCAGAGGGTTTTCTCTGACAAAGAGGTTTTCCTACTATTTCCAGCCATAAATCTCCACTCTGGGGAAAGAGGCTGGATCTCACTACATCTGGCAGATGATTTCCCATGACTTTTTCCACAGCTGCTCTGATTTTGAGCTGTCCTGGAGCTTTCAAATTCTCATTGGGGGCTGTGCTTTTTCTGTCATGGCCCACCAGGTTGGTTCATGCCACTGTCCCCCAGCCTGTCACAAACCAGGGGGTAGCAGGGGACCAAACTCTGTGCAGGATCAGAGGGAACGGCATTCCATCACCAGGATCATAGAGGGAGGCTTCAATTCCTGTAGCAGAGACTCAGACACGCCAGGCACAGCAAAAAGGATGCAACTGATTAAAGTTTTGGAAATTCCTCACCTGAGTCTTAGGACAGACTTACACATTAGTGGCCAAGCTTTCCAAAGGTAAGGAATGTCTTTCACAACAGAGAAGAAATTCCTTCTGCAGTTTATTTTCATAGTATTTAATTTCCATTTTATAAGCTCTTCCTCAATATGTATTTTCATTGAGCATTGCTGGGATATAGAGGGCAAAACAGAAATACTAGAATTAGGAAACTTTTTTTTTTTGGGTTGACATTGAAGACAATTTACTTTGCCAGTAAGTGTTCTCAGAATTAATTGTGGATTAAAATCCCTTTTCTTATAGGCATGAATATTGAAGCAGTTTTTCATTCTATAATATCTGTCATCTGAAATGTAAATCCTTTTACTTAACTAAAACTGCTTTTATTATCATTTAAGTTATGAACACATAGAGGAAAATACCTTCCTGAGATGAATTTTCACACCAACCTCCCCTCCACCTTTGCTCTGACTTCTTACCTTTCAGTCTGAGAAAAAAATTTTAAAAATGCAAAAATACTGTTTCCTGTATTCTCTTTTTTAAAAGTGTACTGGTTATTTCACACCTGAATATGAACACCTTGTCTGTTTCACTGACTGTATTCAAGAAGAATCTTATCTGCATGCAATACATGCTCAGAGCCAGAGAAGTCACTAAAAATGTTTGTTTCAAGCTCAGTTTAGAAACTGAGCTATCTGGAGCAGTATTTCAGTTCAAATTAGATTGTGTCAGATAGGACAGACTTTTTAACTTAAAATTTTTTATTTTTTTTTTATTATTTTTTTTTAAAGAATCTTTCTTTTGTATTACTGAAGACTGAATATTTCTAACAATTCAGACATGCCTAAAAGGTAGTGGATTCCTGAGGGTTAAAAGTGTTTGAGGCCTGTGGGGTTCCAGTTGCTGCCAGGGAAGGGGAGAGCTGTTACCAAGATTTCTTTCCAAGTGAATTTCCTGTGGCTCCTGTTGGCAGCTGGTCATTGCTGATCACTTGCTCATTGGAATTAATGCAGACGATCCTTCCCCTGCACAGAGCTTGGAGTTGGGCTCTGCTGTGTGCCAGAGGAACTGATACAAGGCTTTGCTCTGCCAAATCTCCTTGATGAGCTTGCCCTGGAATTTCTGTCACTGTCTGTCTGTGTACGTGTGTATGTGTGTGTGTGTGTGTCTGTGTCTGTGTCTGTGTCTGTAAAAGCAACAGGAGAAACATGTTTTTCTAATGTGTGAGAGCTGTGGTTGAGTCAAGAATGAGCCAGAGTGTTTTGACCCCTCAGTTTTCCTGGATTAGAAAAAATTAGAGGAGCTGGAGAAGGTCTGGTAGCAGTAGGAGGGGTGAGAATGGTGCAGAGACCCACTGCAAGTACAGAACTGCTGGAGACCCTGCACCCGCTTTGTCATTTCAAAGGCAAGATTCAATACCACAAAAGTTGCAGCTCTGTAGGATTGTTGGTGTCCCAATGCAGTATTCCTGTTTGTCTGCAGTCATGGGGACAAGAGGAAGTCACAACAACTTCTCCTGGGTTTGATTTTTTTTTTCTACACCTGCCAACCAACCATATTCCCTTTTCACACCATGCTGTGGCCCCACAGCCTCTCAAGAGGTCTTTTGCTGAGCTAATTGTAAGAGACAACTTACAGACTTGAGCTGGCAAAGTCATGCCTTTTAACTCTTGTCCATCTGCTCATTCAGTTTATGACTCCTTCCAGTAGGTTTTTGAGCATTTGTAGATTCATATTCAGTGGTTTTAATAAAATAAAGTGACTGAGTGATTGCTCACATTGTGAATGATGAGTTAATGAAGCTATAACCTCACTAAATTCAGAGATATGGCAAAACACTTTCGCAGAGTAGATGATGTGACTGCAGGAAGAGTTAATTGCTTTTTTATGTACGAATGCATATAAAGGGTGCTTAAGGACAATGAGAAATAGGGTGATGACTTGTTTACAAGGTTGAATATAAGGATTGTAGCACAAAGAACAAGAATGATAAAGGCTTAACCATATTATAGGAAAAGACTTTGTATTGTTACACAGAATAAATCAAACTCTAGCTGTGTGGCCATTGTGGTCTTATCATAACAAATGGTGGCAGATGGGAACATATAATATGTAAGATTTACAAATGAAGCTTTCTGGCTTGTTTCCATCCTCACAAGATTTTTAATGCTCTGAGAAAAACACTCAGCCAATAGACACAAGTCCTTCTTACCAGCGTGCCTTGCCAGTGGTGAAAAACAGAACACTATCATACTCAGACTTGAAAACTTATGTCTTATTTAAATTCTTTTAAGTCTTTCTGTAGTCTATTATAATCAAGCTCATCAAACTCTACACTTATGTGTGGGATGGTCAGAAATTTCTCTTCTAATACCACTTACTTTTTGAATGACACTGTGTAGGTTGTGTCTCTCCAGTTCTTCAGTCTTTCAAGGAATGGAAATTACTAAAGCAGCAAAATCAATCATTCCTGATTGTTTGTATCATTAGAAGCTTCTGCTGTCTCATGCTGGCACAATTCCACTCTTTTGAAGGGTGCTCTGCAAGCTGAAAATTGTGATCCATCTCTGAAAAAGAGAGAGAAATGGGACTGGAACAATCTGTCTAGTGATAAAGGCAACCTGGCTGAAATGCCCCCAGTAATCAAATGGTTCTGGATGTCTATTATGTGTGCAAGAACAGTGAAAAAGTTATTTATCTTTATCTGTGCGATAACTGTGCCAGTTCGCATCAATTTTTACATTTTTGAGGGAACTGTCACAAAGGTGCTGCTGGTAAATGTGGTGACAAAGAAAGATCTGTCTGGGAACCTTGAGAGTTAAGGTCAGTGGGAACTTCAGGATGGGGCACAATTGGCAGGCCAAAGATTCCTGGATGTGTGCAGAACAAAATAACTGGACAACAAACTGACCTTCCAGGAAGACAGGAGTCAGCAACAGCTGACCAGGACCTGCTGTGTCTGCACAAAAATGTAGAAGTAACTCACCTCCTCACAATCTGCTCAAAATTATAAAAATTTGACAGAAAGTCCATCAAAATTAAAGCACATGCAGATTTTACACCCTTGCTTAACAAGGATATTATTGAACTGCAGCTACAAACATTTATTCTTCTGAGTATTTACTCTTCTAATCAGTAAGAGAAAATCAAGCTGTCCTGAGACTGTCTGAAACTCAGTGCTGCCCTTAAAAAAATTACTTGTCTCCATAGAACACATTTTTTCTCTCTTTTTTTTTTCCTAAACACCTTTGTCTAGGGAAAAAAGCAAAACAAAACACAATCCTCAATAAATATCTACAGCCACTGAATTACATAAAACCCTTTTTTTTTTCCCCCTGTAAATTAAAATAGAAAATTTGGAATGTAAGAACATAAAATTTACTACTTTGGACCAGCCCAAGTTCAGCATCCCTGAGAGTGAGTGAAAATAGTTGCTCAAGAGAGTGTAGAAATGAATGTGATACTTCTTACAGTTCTGCTCCATGGCTTGCTTGCAAGCCCTGGTCTCCAGAATGAAGATGAATTTTCGTGAACTCAGTAGCTCTCCATACTTTTAACTTTGTGTAACAGTTTCCTGTTTCCAGTTAAAGGCACAGTAACTTTCAGCATCAACAAAATATGGAGTTTTACTGTTTGCCCATCCCTGTGCTGTTTGATGTACATGTCCCATCTTTCAATATTGTGTGTATATTTGTGCAATTACACATAAAAGACAAAAATATAGGATTCATATTTTGCTGGGGATTATAGGATCAAGAGAAGAATGAAATAAAAGCAGTAATGTTAGGGCCAGTTACGATAAAGCAAGACAAAACCAGAAAACTTTAGGTAGTACCAACCATTTGTAGTTAGAGGCATCTGTAATAATTTCATTTCTTACTCCACTCAATAAAACTTTCCTCACCAAACTCAAGAGTGGCATTATTGACAGATTTATGAACTTACCCATAAAGCACATGAAAAGCATATTTTTCGTATAAAAATCAAAAATATACATAACTGTGATGTAGTCAGTCTTGTAAAATGAGACTAAAATCCATTGTTGAATATGTGTTTTTCAGATAAGGCCATCAGTGTGTGGGGTGCTCTGCTGTTCAGTTAATTTGTTCATAAAACTAAAGGAATAATATTGTGAAGTGTCACACCTTCTTCTCATGCCACTGGGGAGTTTCACTGAATTTGAAATATTTTATTGCACCTGGAAGAAATTAAAATAGATGTGGTTTGATAAACAGCTCTGTAGAATTGCTGCCTTTAAAATGGGCCAGATACTTTTTTAGAAGAGTTTTCTCTCATCATAAGAAATACCTCTAGGAAACTTTTTTCTATGGACAGTGATCACAATGAGGGAAATTGTGCTGAATATCACAAGGATATTTTGAAGATTTTTCTGGTTTCGGTTTGTCCTTACTTCATACAAGTATTGTGATTCTGAGGTTTGGGTGAGTTTTTTTTTTTTTTTTTTTTTTTTTAAGAGGTAGGATAAATAATTTTGTAGTTAGAGATCTGATGACCTAGCTCAGTGAGCAGGATGGACTTCCAGAGCTAAAAAACCCCTAAATTCTCACCTAATGTGCCTGCATGGTGACAACATTATCAGTTAAATAATTATAATATGTATTAGGAATATAATTGTATAAATAAATATTACAGCACATAAACTGTTGGATGGACTTGGAAAGTTTTCACACCTTATGCATCCTTTTTTTTTTTCACACCTCTAATGAGATTATGCTTGTATCTACAGCTGTTCAAGTTTAAGCCTAAAATAATTACATGCTGAAATTGAAATTTTGGTTTTTATTCTATTTAATTTCTATTTTAAAATTATTTTTTAAAATTATTATTATTGTTGTTGTTGTTGTTCTTGTTATTTTCTTTAAAATCCTATTGCTAAACCTTTTCTTCTGTCTTTAAGAGTGTGAAGGACATGCTTACCTTCAAGGTCACTAAAAATCAGTAATTTTTCTTCTAATAACTTTTTCCAACTGGACAAAATTGCTGTTCAGTACCTCGAGAGAAAGCTTGAAGAAGCTCTATCTTTTGTGCTTGAAATGTGATTTTGGAGTGCTGTAAATGCTTTAAGTCCCCACTAAGGCTGGAGAGCACTTAAAAATGTTATGAAAACATTTTCAGTTATTTTCAATGATGACCCCCCTGCATTCACTTACATGTTTTCTTCCTCATTGTAAACAATCCCCAGATCTTTTCTAGTAGGGTAGCTAAGGTTTCAGCCTGGCAGCTTAGCAGATTAACCTTATTTTTATTATTTTTTCCAGTGGTCGTCCTCTATCCTATGATGTTGAGGTATTTATAGAAGTAGGTATTAATCACAGTATTTTAACCTGTATTTTCTGGTTCACAGCCCACAAATTTGCATGACCTGAAGAAGAACCAGGCTGGAAGTGTGGGGAAGTCTCAGCTGCAGGAATGTATTTCAGATAGCTGGCCTGCCACCCTTGGCAGGGAGGTACTTTACTAGCTGTATAAATGACCACTGTTAAAACTCTGCATTTAAAAATCAAAAGACAAGTAAGTTAAATCAGTGATTTTAATATATTTTCATAGATCAGTATTCCCAGCAAGATGTGCAGTAGCAAACTTTAGCTCCTCTCAGCTCAAATCCTCATGTCAGTCATGTTGTGTGACCAGTGGCAAATGGTAGGACATGGTGTCAGGGTCTAAGGCTTGAGGTGACTTTTTGAAACCAGGCTGACATTAACCTTTTTTTACAATATGTTTTTGGATCAGACCCTTGGCAGCTGTGCTTCCAATGAACCCAGTCAGCAGAGCTAATCCCATGGCAACTGAGAGCCCACCCAGGGCTCATAAAATTCAAATAGTAGAGTCTTTTTAATAAAGACAGAATGACATCCAGACACTTGTGTGCTGGAGTGAGCTCTGCATCTGTGCCACATCACAGCTGAGCAGTGTCACACAATTTGTGCATGTCAAAGCCTCAGAAGAACAGCAGCATCTACTTCAAGACTGTGAGTGTTCTGTGCACTCTCACAGAAATTCTAGTGGTTTGGTGTAGTTTCATTGTTGTTTTTTGGTTTGTGTTGGTTTGGCTTTTATTGTTTTATGTTTTGTGTTGGTTTAGGATGTTTTTCTCTCACTCTGGTTAATACCAAATGAGCTGTATCAGTGATTTTGCTGGCCCATTACTATCCCAAGGGCTGTGAAAATTCACACACCAGCTGCAGCTTTCCAAGAATTGAAAGTACCAAAGAACCCCTTTGAGAACATTGAGAAATGTAGTCTGTGTTGATACTAACACCAGCCTCCAATGAATGGGCTGAAAAAGAAAGAGGCATTAAATACTCATTAAGACAATTTTAAAAAATATATATTATGTTATGTTATGTTATGTTATGTTATGTTATGTTATGTTATGTTATGTTATGTTATGTTATGTTATGTTATATATTATATTATATTATATTATATTATATTATATTATATTATTTATTATAATGCTAATTTGTTATTAAATTCAAATAAGTCAGTGACTTCAAACTGTGCTTTGGCTGGCCACAGTAAGTTCATCAAACAGGGTAATGTATTCTACCAGTTCAGGATGTCTCATCCTATACATTAACTACTTGCTATCAAGATATTAAGTACTTGCTAGTTACTAGTGCTGGAGCATAATAATTTGCAACATTTTCTTTTGGTTATAAACTTCCCTTTTCTTTCATACTCTGGAAATCCAGGAATAAAAAGGAAAGCTAGAAATCAACAAACTGGTACAACCAATTTTTATAATATTCATAATGGAAAGTGGAATGGAATCTGCAGGTGAGAGTTCATCAAAACTCCAGCAAAGCACGTGCAGCAGATTGAAACCAAACTTTTGAAATCCAGGTCATTGCAATGTAAGTCTGATCATCTGTACAATGACATGCAGACAGTACCAAGTTTAGAAGGAATAAAAATACCTCTAGGCTGCTTGAGCAGTTTGGTGACCCCTGAAATACAGCATTTTTCTGCCTTGCAGTTTGTTTGCATTCTTCTGAATCGCAGGTGAAGTCTGCTTTGCAGTGAGCATCACTGTTACAAGCTGCCTGTTCTGAAATGCCAAAAGGAGCAAGGATTTCAGGTTTTTAATGGCATGAGAAAAACTGAGTAATTTTTGAGTTTCTGCAGGTCACTGAGACCTTTTCATTCCTGTGTAGCAGGAGGGGCAGGCAGAGACTGTGGCTCTCTTTAAAAATGTGAGAACAAACTGCCTGAACACCTCTGAAGAACTGGACTTGCTGAGAACATGCACAGGTTGTGGCATAGACATGGAATAAAAGTGTATCTTTCTCACCTCAAAACTTTACAGAAACCCTCCATTTTGCATCAGCTCCCCATACTGAGACTGAATTCTCTTTTAAATAGGATTTGGCTGCCTGAAGCTTCAATTTTTTGGGTTTAGTTGTTTCTGGTTTTGGTTTTGGTTGCTCATTTGTGTATTTGTCTCTCAAAGGACCATAAGAAATAGCTTTCAAGGGTTTGTGTTATATTGCAGTATCTTGCCACTACATTGGTCTTACAATCTTTAAAATTGTAGTAATCAGCAAATAATTTATTTGCATAAATTAAATTTCATTTTACAAGCCATTATTGCAAATAAAGAATTCTCTGCTCAAAACAAAGACAAGCCACTCTTCCCCCTCATTTCCTTTTGAGGAGTTTTATTAGAAGTTTGTCTCTTAAGACATGAATTCAAATTGAATTTGATATTTTTGATTTCTGGTATAGCTGACTGTTATGTTTAAAGCCTCTACAGAAAGTATCATTTTTTCTCCCTATTTAAAAGCTGACAATAACAACTAATTCCTCAGCAGGAGCTAATGAACAAGGTATACAGCAACATCCTGTTTTGCAAATTAGAAATGTGTGCTTGAAGATGACGGTGGGAAGCTGAGGATTTCTCAAGTTCTAGCATCCTTTTCCTTTCACACCAACCCATCGGGGTGGTGCGAGTTATATTTCCAAAGGCTCTTGAGGCAAATCCGGGAGCCAAAGCTTTTCCCTGGGGTTTGACACTCGGGTTACCAAACCTGTATTGTAATGATTTACCTCAATGAGCCTTTTAAAACTCCATCTGAACTAAAAAAGGGTGTTCTCAGTGCATCCATCCATCAGGCAGCCTGTGCAGTGCTGTGAGCTGGGGACTGGCTGCAGGGCAGCAGCCACGTGCCGGCAGCTATTGCTAATTACCAGCCCTTTTGGGACTTCTGTAGAGCTCCTCACCCGAGGATCAAGGGCAGGCAGCTGAAACACAGCCCAGGCTCACGGCCAGCCAATCTGACCCTGCACATCAGCAGCATTATTTACATTATTTTAGGAAATATTCATTTCTTATATATCCCTACTAATTTGTTGGATAGCAAGGCATCGCTGTCTGTTTGTTGATTAAGAGTCTTTTTGGCCCCCCCAAAAAAGGACATTGAGGGGCTGGAGGATGTCCAGAGAGGGGAATGGAGCTGGGGAAGGATCTGGAACACCAGGAGGGGCTGAAGGAACTGGGAAGGGGGCTCAGCCTGGAGAAAAGGAGGCTCAGGGGGAACCTTCTGGCTCTCGCAGCTCCCAGCGTCTACTCCCATGTAATGAGCAATAGGACGAGAGGAAATGGCCTCAAGCTGCCCAAGGAGGTTTAGACTGAGTATTAGGGAAAATTTTCTCCTAAAATACTTGTCAGATATTGGAACACGCTGACCAGGGCAGTGATTTTCTCTGGGTTTAATAGAGATATATTTAATAGATAACATGTATATGTGAATGTATTCATGTATACTCTTTTATTCTTTATTTATGTCAAACACATACAAACAAATGAATGAAAGTGCCCAAAAAATTGTGGCTGCCCTGAACTACTGGAGGGTGTCTCTGTCCATGGCACATGATGGAACATCTTTAAGGTCCCTTCCAACACAAATCACTTAATGATTTCATGATTGAACTTCAGAAAAGATCAAAGCTTCTCTGCCAGAATGGCACTGTCCTCCAAAGGAGCCCTGGCAGACAAGCACATATTTCACTTAGTAGTGTCCTGTAAATGCTCTGGAGACACAGCTTTGATGATGGGCAATGAACAGATGCTGCTGTGGCTCTGTAGCTGCTTTCTCTTTCTCCTGGCTCTTCTGCTGTGTGGTTAAATGGTGGATGACTGGGATCAGAACTGCTCATGAGTAGAGGTGTCCTAGAAACAGACTGAAAGGCCAGAGGCAGCTTTTTTCCCAGACTGGTTTTCTCTTTAAAGGCTTCAGCAGTAATACTCAGCACTTCCCTCTCATGAAATTACCCTGCACAGACATCATAGCACTTTTGAAAGGATTGAGTCACTTCCCCCACTTCACACATGTAGATAAACTGTATTAGGTTTAGATGTGAAAGAATGAGACATGATTCACAGTCAGGTCTGTGATAGTGATGGTGAGGAATGCTTATCCAAGGTAAAAAGCTGTTTATTTTTCACTGCCCTTCTCTGGGCCTGGCTTGCAACACCTGAATCCACAGTCAAAAAAAGTGTCTCCAAGTTGAACCGGTTAAATCTGAAAGGTGGTGGCATAGTTTTTTTTTGTGACCTGCAGCTGCAATAGGTTTTTGGGGTTTTTTTCAAAATCTGTGGCTGCATTGAAACAGGTTCATCTCCAGGTGCTTGATGAAAGCCTGTGCTCCATTGTGGCCAAAAGCCTCTTTGCCTTTGTCACTGGTGTTGATCTGACAGACTTCAAGGAGGATTTCAGGGCTTTCCCTCTCACACCAAACTCACTTTTTGCCACAGGCAAGCTGCCTTCAGCAGTGCCACTGGGGACTTGGATGTTCTCTGCAGTGTGTGCAGACAGCAAACACAGACCCTGCCAGGAGAGATCAGAGCTGACAGCCCTGACAAATCTGTCACTCCAGCAACTGCAGTTTCACTGGAGTGGTGCTGATACTCACATTTTTGCTAAATTTGCAGACTCATGAGTGACTCTAGAATTAAGCCACAGCTAATTCTTGGACATGGCTTTGGCCATGAGGGAAATACTTTGGGGAAGACAAGTAAAAAACACAAAGTGAATCAGCTACAAGGACATGAAGGGTGCTGCACAAAGGGTGTGGTTGCTGGTTTGCTATGAAATGCACTTCTCTCTCTCTCTCTCAGTTGTTGGGTTTTGGTGTTTGTTTTTTTTGGGGGGGGGGAGGGTGGGTTTGTTTTTGGTTTTTTTGGTTTTGTTTTTGTTGTTGTTGTGTGGGGGTTTTTTTAATTTTTTTTAATTTTATTTTTATTTCCCAGGCTTGAAAGAAAGGCAGGAAATAATTTCCTGGACTTCAGCATTTCACTGTCACTCCCAGAAGCTGTATCTACTTCAGAAATTTACTAATTATCTGTATCTACTTACCACATTTACTTTCTCATGTTTGGGCAAAAAGCACAAATTTCGTATGTCATAGATGACACATATAAAACAGTGGCTACTCATCTTAAGTGACTACATCTTAAAAAAAACCCTAAGAAATCTTGTCCTGCTGCTATAAACTCTTTCTTCATGGCACAGGTGTGCTCCTATCAAACTAAGGAGGGAGAGGAGGACAATACCACGGTATTGAGACAGATGATGACAAAGGCACAGATCTCCTTAGACCTTAACTTTCAGCCAACACCTCATATGGCCTGAAACAGTAACTGAGGCATTCAACACAAGGCTTCTTTTGCTCTAAGATTATTAATTTCCTTTTGCTTGCTAGAACAATAGAATGGTAAATATGAATGTGTCAGAGTGAATGTGTTTGACTTCCTGCCTGTTTAAATCCACTGGTGGCTGTGCTAAAATGGGTTCAAATTCTTATGAGGCAGTGGGGTTGTCATCAATACCTGACTGCTGCTCTGTGCTGTCACCATCAGCCTGTGCTGGCAGAGGTCACCTGTCATTGCCAGGGTCCCCTGGGGTGCGCAGGCAGCCTGTGGCATCTTTTCAGAGTGAGTGGGCCACCTCTTGCTGGAGTTATTTTGTCTATTTCTTTTAAAGACATGAGAGGATGTGCTGTTTCTGAGTCAGACTCGTTCATTTGCTGCAAAAATGCTGCTGGATCAAGGCCTCTGCTTCATCCTCTGCTGCCACTTGCACTGCAGCTGCAGAGCTGAGCAGGAGTGAGCACACAGGAGAGAGATCACGCCTGTCACAGTACAGCAAACTCAGAAGGACCAATTAGGTCCTGAAAACTGTGTGGTATTTTTGGGCCTCTTCTCCAAACACTGTGGGTTAAAACACTTGTAGTTTTTAACAGCTGTGATGCAGAAGCCAAAGAAGCAGCTCAAAGAAGCCTATAATGGTGAGGGATGACAGGCTGAGGAAAAAAGAAAACCCAGTAAAAAAAAGAGGATTCAAGACTGAAAGACTCTGCTGGTGAATTTGAAGACACTCTTTGTGAAAGCACTTGAGTTGATATAATCAAGTGTAGGCCAGCACAGGCCGACAAGAAGAGAAAACACAAAGGCAGAGAGTTGAAATGTGAACTCCTTGAGAGGCTTTGCCATGGCAAAAGTTCATCGAGTTCCATTCGTGGCTGCGAACCACAGAAACAGTTGCAAATCCTGCTGAGGCTGAGTGCAGGAAGGTCACAGAAGCCAAATACTGTTTCCAACTGCTGGGAAACTGCTGAGTGAATCATATTTAGGGAGGAAAATTCTAGGCACCTCTTCTTTCCAAGGTGAAGCCCATACATGCAGAAAATAGTGGGTGGATTAGGATGTTTTTCCAAATTGGTATGTTTGCAGCTGATACTGATTTATCAGATCTTACAGTGTTTTTCAGGCTCCATAGCAACCCTTTCCTCCCTTCTGATTTCAATTCCATACCATAGCAAGCCTTCCATGGTGAGGGGGAGGCAACAAGTGGGAAACTGAAATAAAGAAGCATCAATGTAATTTAAAAGAAAAGGGTTTCTAATTATTTTTTATCAGAACTTTTAATATCTCCTCTCCTCTCCTCTCCTCTCCTCTCCTCTCCTCTCCTCTCCTCTCCTCTCCTCTCCTCTCCTCTCCTCTCCTCTCCTCTCCTCTCCTCTCCTCTCCTCTCCTCTCCTCTCCTCTCCTCTCCTCTCCTCTCCTCTCCTCTCCTCTCCTCTCCTCTCCTCTCCTCTCCTCTCCTCTCCTCTCCTCTCCTCTCCTCTCCTCTCCTCTCCTCTCCTCTCCTCTCCTCTCCTCTCCCCTCCTCTCCCCTCCTCTCCCCTCCCCTCCCCTCCCCTCCCCTCCCCTCCCCTCCCCTCCCCTCCCCTCCCCTCCCCTCCCCTCCTCTCCCCTCCTCTCCTCTCCCCTCCTCTCCCCTCCTCTCCCCTCCCCTCCCCTCCCCTCCCCTCCCCTCCCCTCCCCTCCCCTCCCCTCCCCTCCCCTCCCCTCCCCTCCCCTCCCCTCCCCTCCCCTCCCCTCCCCTCCCCTCCCCTCCCCTCCCCTCCCCTCCCCTCCCCTCCCCTCCCCTCCCCTCCCCTCCCCTCCCCTCCCCTCCCCTCCCCTCCCCTCCCCTCCCCTCCCCTCCCCTCCCCTCCCCTCCCCTCCCGCCTCATCACAGGAAGGAGTCACTTCATGCTGGCTCCTCTGCTGAGTCCAGAGGGAAACCCAGGGGAGTGTGGGGAATGTAGGAAGCAGCACTTGCTGTGCTTCAGAAGAAAACAGTCCTAGAAATGGTGCAGAGCTTCAAGGAGGGGGGTGTGAGCAGCCACACAGAGAAAATGGAACAAATATGCAGCTAATAATGGCAAATCCTTTTAGTCATGAGTTTCTCATTACTCTCGCCTCGCTCTCTCAGAAGGTGATTAATATCTTTTTGATCAAAGAACACAGCAGTAAAGCAGAAGTCCTGCCAAGAGGCCTGTGAGTGAATGTGCAGGGCAGTAATAATTCCAGAAGCTGACAGCTGTGGGTGATTTCCTGGGCACATCATGGTCAGCCACAGTGCACAAGCTCTGGCTACATCCAACAGATTGGGCAGCCAAGCCACACCAGCCAGAGGAGACCTCAGGGCATGTGTGGCATTCAGGCGTGGCTCAGTGCAAGAAGCACTTCAAGGAACCTGTATCCAGACTGGAAGCAGTAGGAGGGTGCATTTATAGACAATTTCTCCTCTGGCTTTGCAGAGAATATGATTTCATGGTGCAGAAGGAAAGGGGCCTAATGTGAAGCCTCAAACACAGATAGCTGGAGAACTGTGGAGCCAGCCAAGGATTCCTAGTATTATACACTGTGAGGAAAGAACAGGATGTGGAGGTAAGGCAGTACTTTTCTGGGAAAAACATCCTTGTTCTGGCTGCTGAAAATAAGCACAACGCAAGTGCAGGAATGAGGCTGAGGTCATGGACTGTAGGAGGCAATCAAGACAACCAATGGCCCCTAAAGCCCTCTGAACCATCTCCAGAAAGAAAAGCAGACTGCACATGGTAACTGATCTGCACAGAATGTGATAAACTTCACTCCAGGATGGGGAAAATTAATTTGCAAAAAGGTACCTCCACAAAGCCTGGGACACAGGACCCTGGACATCCCATCAGCTGGATCAATGCTGGAGCCAGGACCACTGATTCCTCTTCCTCTTCCCCTTCCATTTCCTCTTCCTCTTTTTTCTCCTCCCCTTCTTTTTTTTCTTCCTATTTTTCTTCTTATTTTTCTTCCTGTTCCTGTTCCTCTTCCTGTTCCTCTTCCTGTTCCTCTTCCTTCCCTGCATCACTCCTTCTCCCCTTCCCTCCTTCCTCCCTCTCTCCCTGCTTCAATCCATCCCCCTCTCCCTTCCCTCTCTGGAGCCTGCTCCATGTGCCCACATCCACAAGCACCTGTCTCCCACTCTGAATTCAGGTGTTCACTCACACTGCAATGGAAGCAATGGAAGTGTCATTGTAGTACCAAGGAATAACGAGCACAGGAGTGTTGGGGTTTCCCATAATATATTGTTGAAAGGATTTGGAATATGATGTAATTTTTTCTCTCAAATGGCAGCAATGTTTGCTTAGGGCACTGAGGTCAGGCCTTTATTCTGCACTAACCACGCCTGGGAATTTCCTGCCCACAAAGTCTGGCATTGAACAGTTGGAGTCTACCCTGGTAAACATCTTTAAATATTTTAAACAGCTTAGCCTGATACAAACTACTTTTGTGAGTGGTCTCTTGAGAGTATTTGTTCTTAAGTCCTTTCTAGCAATTATTGTAAAGACTGTTAGTTGACAGGAGGAAAAAATATCCAGAGAATACTTTGTGAATCTACTGAGAAATATTTCAGCAGCTTGGAAGTTTCTCTAGGTTACTGCTCCAGCCTAGAGATAACATTATCATGTTTTGGTACTGCTGTCTGTGATAGCTTAGGGTGGAATAAATGAAGAGAGAATGAGGAACAGAAAAGAAGAGTAGAAGGAAGGCCAAAGAACACAATAAAATTATGGAAACAGTATCACATATTTTTTAAGCACTTTTTTTTTTCTTTCTCCCCAATTGAGTCCTGCTACCTAGGGGAGGAATCTGTAATCTGTATAAACATTTCAGGTCCAGGTATCTAAAAACTTGTGCACTAATAGCAGACTTCCAGGGTTACAGGATTGTTGGTTATCAGATTCTGGAAGCTCGGACTTAAATAATGGATTGCATCCAATTGTGTCTGCTGAGTACCTACTGACAATCCCCTTCAAAATCATAGAAATGGCCAGGAGTTACTCTTCAGTTTTTTGATTATTTTGTCTCTTATATGTGTAAAATAAATAGAATAGAAAACTTTAAGTTCAGCTCTAAATATCAACACAACTATGAACATCACTCCATCCCTACTTCTAGCCCTAAATGAAAATTGTAACCCTAAAAGCCCAACGCAGGGCAGCCCGTGCCAGTGTTTGGTCACCTGCACAGAAGAAAAGTGTTTGCTAATGTTGATGGAGCCTCATGAATTTCACTGTATGCCAGTTCCTTCTTGAGGAGGGTCTGGTTCTATCTGCTTTGCATCCCCTCCTCAGTAAAATGTGTTCCACATGCTCCAGAGAAAATCCATTGTTAACTGAATTCCCATCTAGCTGAGAGAAATAATGACTTATTGTAAAATAATTAGAGGGAATGTGCACCATCTGCCAGAATACTCAATTAGAATAGACCTCAAATTGCCCTTCAAATGTTATAGGTAATTGACAAAAGTACCTGAAAATCTTTATGGATAAAACATTATTTTGGCTGCTCCTGTAGACACATAAAAGGAGAAAATCCTAGCATTTGAGCACCCTCTGCCCTGTGTTTGAGTAAGTAATTTCCTGAGTTGTAATGACGGTTGATGATGTTTGCCCAGCTCTTGATGGGACAAGGGGAAGGCAAGTTCATTGGATTTTTTATTCTGTCCCTGTCTGTTCCTCTGTTCCTGTGCAATGAGCAATAAATTTGTTTCACCTTTGGCTGTCTTGTTTGGAAGGAGCAATAGCACAATAATCGTCAATATTTACACCTCACAATGTGTGCAGCTTCCCAGCTGTGAGCAAAATTTCAGGAGAGTTAAATTTTGAGATGGTATAAAACAACCAGTGGACAGTGAACTATGAAATTTGCTTTTATAATCAACCAGTTTCTATAATGCAAATAAAATAGTTGTTCTCGGAGCATAAATTAAGAAAGTCACACTATTTACATTCCTGCTTTTTTCATGCCATGGAGGTTTTTATGGCAAGTGTTTTAGATTTTCTTCTAACCCCTCATTTTTAAAAAAATATTAACAAAGTTCCCACAGTCTGTTTCCGTGATGGTAGTGATTTCTGCAGTTTTCTTTCTTTTTTTTTTTTTTCTGTAACTCAATACTATGAGTTACATTCACAATAGAATAATTTCTGCTGTGACCTAGGATTAACAAAATCAAGATTTTTTAATGTTTAAAATGAAGAAAAATATATAAACTACACAGGATAGAGGAGCGCAAGTCTATTAACAGCAGCTTATACCGAGAATATTTGGAACATGAACTGAAAGGGAAGATTGCTAGGATGTGGGGCACATTTAAAAATACTGATAATTCATAGAGGGAGAAATAGAAATAGAGAACTGTGATCAGGTATTATTTGTAACATATAACATATGAACGAACATGGTGGATATTGATCTGCTTCATAGAGAGGGCCATAAACCTCTCAGTGTTCTCAGTGCATTCTAAAATATATATATATATACACACGTTCCTTGTTACTTTTAAATTATTTTTTTAAGCTAAAAAATGAGGGCTTTCTGAAGAAATGTAGCATTCAGGGATATTTTCCTAAGAATGATTGTTATGAATAGAAAGTTGTATTTTTTTTAAGTTTCAGAGTTAAAAAAACCAAGCCAGACCGAGTCAGCCTCCTTTAGTTTCGCTGCCGAAGGAAAGCTTTTCAAATACCTGTTAATGGCAGGTGATTAACTGATTGTTTCCCTGATGCTGGCTGCATGCCAAGAAGATACCAAGAGAAACCCTCCAGGGTAAAGAGATGAACAGTGACACCAGAGACAACATGCAAATGAGAAACGCAGTGCACCCTGGATTGTTACAGTTTTACAGTTTTTATAAGAAAAACCCCTAAAATCACGAGCCATAAGTGACTTAAAGTGACGTCTAAGGATGGGAGCATTGTCCCGTACCTGCTTAAACCTTTTTATTTCTCACTCTAACTTGAAAAGAAACTGATTAAAGAGACCCCCCGGGTTTCTAAACCAACAAACTAAGGACTCAACGACTCTCCCGTGAGGACAGAGTCCCCAGTTCTGTCTGCAGACCAGCGGACAAAACTGCATCGTCCTCCTCCTTCGTGCCACGCCTGGGAGCAGCGGCGGCGAGGGCGCAACCCGTCGATTTCTTCCCACCTGAGCTGATTCTTCTTAATAAAGGCATTAAAAAGGAGAAAGATCTCCTGCCCATTTATTTCAGCTTGGGGGCTCGTCCGGGATAGCCACGCCTGAAGAGGACACCAGGACTGGGACGGCCGCCCACCCTGGACCTGCAGGACAGCTGGCTATCAGGACCAGAGAAGATCGGCTTGGGACAGTGACACGGAGCAGCGTCGGATAGGTGAGAATATCCGGCGGCGGGAGAGGGAGGCGAGCGAGTGTGTGTGCGTGAGACGAGGGCCGGCAGCTCGGCTCCTCGAACCGAGTGGGGTCCCCTCAGTACCGCGGTTCCGCACCCCCGCGAGGGGGCCGGCCGGGAACAGGGGGAAGCGAGTGAAACTGGTGATTGAGGCGCCTCCAGAGGGGTAAAGAGGACCCCCCTCCGGGCGTGCGGAGGAAATACTGTGTGAGTGGCACGCACCCCTCCGGGCGTGCGGAGGAAATAACTGTGTGAGTGGCACGCACCCCACAGGACCCCCCTCCGGGCGTGCGGAGGAAATAGCTGTGTGTGAGTGGCACGCACCCCTCCGGGCGTGCGGAGGAAATAACTGTGTGAGTGGCACGCACCCCACAGGACCCCCCTCCGGGCGTGCGGAGGAAATAGCTGTGTGTGAGTGGCACGCACCCCTCCGGGCGTGCGGAGGAAATAGCTGTGTGAGTGGCACGCACCCCAAAGGCCCTGATACAGGTCCTAACGAAAGAAGTTAGGGTATCAGGCAGTTTGGCCCAGACAAAGGGCGCCTCAGAAGCCAGGGTTTCGAGGTTTGACTGTTTGAGCCTTGGCAAGGGAAGGCCAAGGTCTCTCTAAGTCCTGACGAAGGAGGTCAGGCGAACCTCAGAGGTCAAGACCTCGAGGATGTTTTTTTGTATTTTGGTTGTTTGTTGAGTCTTGGCAAGAAAGCCAAGGTCTTAACAAAGTCCTGACGAAAAGGGTCAGTGAAATTGGAGTTTTGGCAGGAGGTCGAGACTTCTTAAATAAGATATATTTCCTTTAGAGAAAAAGACATCTTGTGATTTGGCAGAAAATAATGGGAGGGTGCAGTAGTAAGAAAAGTGGCCAAAGATTGAAGAATATACCTCCCCACAGTCCCCTAGGTGAACTATTAGAGAAATGGGACTTTATAGAAGGCACAGAAAGATTAGATAAAGTTAAGATGATACATTACTGTTCAGAAGTGTGGCCAGAATTAGAGGTGCAAGGAGGATGGCCATGGTGTGGGACGAAAGACAAGTGGATGTGTCAGCAGCTGAGTAACTATCTGACGGCCCGAGAAAATAGAGAGGAAGAAAAAGCAATAGCCAAAGCCAAGATCATGCTTGCTATAGCCAGAGAAAGTGTGGGAGCAAACAACCCTTTCCTACAGCACAAGGCCACAAAAGAGTGGGGGAGTACACCACCAGGAGCAGGCAAGAATACGGCAGTACTGTCAGGAACAGGAGGCATGGAGAGGCCTCGAGTCCCTTTGAGTGAAAGCTGCTGCTATTACTGTGGAGCAACTGGACCCCCCCCAGACTGTTTAGCCTAAAGTTGTGAAACCTTTGCTAGCTGATCAAGATAGCAAAGGAAGCAGCTTTAAGACCAGAAGATCTGGTAAAAGTTTTTTTAAGCAAAAACCACACCCGAGTAGGGAAAAAGAAAAAAAGAACTCATATTTTGTGAAATTTAAAGTTACATCAAGGGATATGGGGGAGTGGTTAATATCTGACGGACGGGTGTTGCTAAACAAAGCACTTGCTGGAATAGTGCTAACAGAACTACAGAAATTAACCCACTGGGGAGTCCAAGGACTATGTGGTTATTTCCTAAGAAATAACCTGTGCATAAGCGTATATGACCTAGCAAAAACAATTATAAAAGAGTGTTTAACTTGCCAAAAAAGTGAACCAGAATGAAATAGTGAATACCTTAGACTCAGACTGAGGTCCAAATTTGTGGCCCAAACATTGCAAATTATAATTGAAGCTTCAGGAATAAAGTAGAGATTGCATACTCTGTGGCACCCCCAGAGTTCTGGGAGGGTGGAACAAATGAACAAAATTCTCAAAAATGAATTGGCTAAAGTGTTTACCCCTAGCGCTCTTGCGCATCAGGACAAGACCCCGGTCTGATATAGGGATTTCACCTTATGAAATGATGTTCGGATTGCCATTCTTGTTAACACCCTATAGCACAGGAGACTACCTGGAAGGAGAAGAAGCTACAAGGAAATATTTAGAAGTAATTGGAAGGACCCTAGAAGGACTTAGAAAAAGAGGATACCTCCCCCAAACCTCCCCTCTGGATACAAAAGCACACGACATCAACCCAGGAGATTGGGTTTTTTGGAATTATAGACCATTAATACCTAAATTTGAAGGTACCTTTCAGGTACTCCTCATCGCTAATTCGGCCGTGCGAACCAGAGAAAAAGGTTGGACTCACATTACGAGAATTAAAGGACCAGTCCCACCCCCGAGCATTGGACAAGATTCTTCAGTGTCTGGTATTGGACCAGATTCCACACCACTCTCACCCCCGGGCATTGGACAAGATTCGTCAGTGTCTCCTTCTGGTATTGGACCAGATTCCACACCACCCTCACACCCTAACTCAGGACAAGATTCAACTGCATCAGGAGTTAATTCAGCTGAGTATACTATTATAAAAGGACCAAATGACTTAAAATTGACATTCAAAAAGACTGATGAACTGTGTAAGAAAAAAGTTTAGAATCGTAACATGTCTTGAAGTGTTTTAAGAAATTTGTAAAAGTTAAAAATTGTTAATAAGTAATTCTGGTTAAGTCGTCCCAACTTGGTACCAAAGACCCCAGGTTAATCTTCTCCAGAGTGCTCCCCTAGGAGGGACCAAAGTAGCAGGGACAGATCAAGAGAAGTTTAACCAGAGGAGCAAGAGACTCTAAAAAACTTGGAGACTTCTTCTCAGTAAAATCCTCAAGAGGCAAGGCCGGGTGGGCAGGCTATGCAGGATGACCCATACCGGACTCTTGGGAAGGGTAGTAGTGCTGGCTCTGATTGCTGGTGGTGCTCTGGGGAGCCCAGGAGAGCTGTGCAATGAGTACTACCAACCTTTCTATGAGAAAGAAGTAAGCTCCTTGCTGAGAGTCCACAACAATTGTGTTAACCTCTCCCAATTGATCTTTTATCAAGAGAATAAGAAAATCTATTGGATGACCCGGAACACTGCCACCTTTAGGCAGCCACTCCTGGGAGAGCACCCTGTAGGAGAAACCTGGTGGTGCTTTGAACGTGATGCTACTGAAGCAAACCTGGAAAATCTGGTAAAAGGAAAAAGTATTTCTAAATGTTGGGAGGGCACGACAAAAATTAATCTCTTTCAGGAAACCCCTAAACACCTGTTTTGGGTCAATGGTACCACAACATCCACTGAATTGTCAAGAGACTAGTCTAGTAGTGGCATCATTAAAATTATAAAACAAACTGTCTTTATAATACACAAAGAATCTGGATCAAGTTTAAGAGTTCCTATATATGAGGATTTGAGAAAAACAAAACTGAAGGAACAATATATGTTAAACAAAATTTTGAAACTACAATCAGAATTAGAAGTAATATCTAATCAGACCGCATTGGCTCTTAATCATATTAATGACCAACTCAACCAAACCAAAACAGTAGTTTATCAAATCAAATTAATTATAGCAGTCATTAGAAACACTTTAAACGAAATAAAAGAACTAGCATATTTACAAAATCAAAAAACTCCTACACTTGATTCCAGTTGGTGGGATAATCTATGGATTTTCAAAAAAAGTTGGAAAACTATAACCTTCACTGTGGGTACACTTGTTAGTCTGTTCTTATTTCCATGTTTAACAAAAATAGTGACATCTGCTGTACAGAATAACCTAAGAATCTCTAAAGAAATTAACCTGAAAAAAACCAAAAAAGGTAATGAAGCTTAGTAAATATGATCACCCAAGTGCTGAAGAAATGTATGATCAATACAAAAAATATAGGAAATTCTATGTTAATGAGCCAAAAATTATAAGTTGATGCAAGCTTAAGCTTGATCAAAGAAAAATAGGAGGGAACTGTTATGAATAGAAAGTTGTATTTTTTTTAAGTTTCAGAGTTAAAAAAACCAAGCCAGACCGAGTCAGCCTCCTTTAGTTTCGCTGCCGAAGGAAAGCTTTTCAAATACCTGTTAATGGCAGGTGATTAACTGATTGTTTCCCTGATGCTGGCTGCATGCCAAGAAGATACCAAGAGAAACCCTCCAGGGTAAAGAGATGAACAGTGACACCAGAGACAACATGCAAATGAGAAACGCAGTGCACCCTGGATTGTTACAGTTTTACAGTTTTTATAAGAAAAACCCCTAAAATCACGAGCCATAAGTGACTTAAAGTGACGTCTAAGGATGGGAGCATTGTCCCGTACCTGCTTAAACCTTTTTATTTCTCACTCTAACTTGAAAAGAAACTGATTAAAGAGACCCCCCGGGTTTCTAAACCAACAAACTAAGGACTCAACGACTCTCCCGTGAGGACAGAGTCCCCAGTTCTGTCTGCAGACCAGCGGACAAAACTGCATCGTCCTCCTCCTTCGTGCCACGCCTGGGAGCAGCGGCGGCGAGGGCGCAACCCGTCGATTTCTTCCCACCTGAGCTGATTCTTCTTAATAAAGGCATTAAAAAGGAGAAAGATCTCCTGCCCATTTATTTCATGATGATTAGAAATATTAATAAATAAGTTTTATGTTTTCCTTGTCTTCCTTTTTGGGGACTCTTAGAGCACTGAGAATTATGTTATGAGTTTGGACATCTCTTGGTGAAAACTAATGTTCCAGAGCAGCAAATTCTTCAAACATTGCTGTTTCACTGATCCTCTCCTTTTCTTGAACAAACCATGCATGGCTAAACCCCTCTAATTTGAGTCAAAATCAGACTATATGGCCTAACACTGGATGATTAACCCATCAGTATAATAAATATGTGCAGGATTATGTGGTATTATGGCATTTCAGTACAGGGCTCTGCATTTTGCTGAATTATTGCTTAGGATTTCTTGTCTGCTGCTAAGGGATGCCAAGGAGAGCTCATAGTGACAGCCAGAGGCAGCAGGGCTGGTTGGGCTGAGCTCTTGCTGCCAGGGGCACCCTCACTCTGTCAGCCCCGTTTCACCCTTTTCTGAGAGGTACTTTGAGTTACCAAAGGAAGTGGCTTCATCCTGGCGTGAATGAACACCCCTGCCTGAGGGAACTTCAGCTCGGTTATTATTATGCTAATTTAAATTCTCTTCTTGTCATTAAGTGAAATGCTCTCTTTATAACAGGAATGTTAATTTAAAGAGGGTAAATTCCAACTGAATTTTATCTGGAATTAGCATGTTGTCTACAACAGCAAACAATTATTTTCAGTAGCCAATCTTTACATAGTTCTTCAGCTCCTCCAGCTCTTTTTCGAGTCCTGAAGAATGACATCTACAAAGTGGTTAAAAGTTTGTCAGGTCTCTGTCCATATTGAGATAACATGTTAGTTCTGGACGGGATTACAGTTCCTATTAAGTTCCCTTCCCTCACTCCAGATTTTCCGCCTCTCAGCAGTTTGCTCTGTGGCCCGGAGTATTTTATGTACTGCAACGTTTTGAGGTAGTGGCACTCCCATAACTTTGAACCTCTGTTTTTTATGTTCATAGCATTGGCAAAATAAGAGGAAATCTTTGCTTTGCATAGTGGTTGGCTTTAATGGACCCAGCACCTGTCAAAATTGAAAAATAACAACAAAAATACAGTCTTCATCTGTAGAGGTCCATCCTCCTCCTTTGAATGCTCAATATTTTCTTTCTTATATCTTCCTAGTCTTACCTGTATTAACCTCATTCACAGAATCTTTCTTTGAGGGAAGTGTGAAATTTTATTAAATTGTTTGGGGATATAGGCTGCTTTTGTCAAATCATTTAACAATTTAATTTGAGAACTTGCTCAGAGCAGAAATATGAAAGGAGTTCAAATAAAATCTATTTTACAGCAGATTTTATTTTACTTTATTTTACTTTACTTTTCAGTTTATCCAGCAATGTTGCTGCAATTCACTGATTTGTTGGTGGCTTTAAACAGACTTGCACCAGTAATCTGTGAGTGTGATAGATCAAATCAGGGGAGACCAATCATTCTTCTCCTTTCCCACAAGTTTCACAGGGCTAGAGCTGGCCAGCTTGAGCAGAATTAGACCCCCATAAGCCCACTGTCTTCTCTGAGACTGACTTCAGAATTGAGCCTTAACAGGGAATGGAGCAATGTCTTGTTCAGAATGTTCTGCAGCCCAAAGATTTAAAAAAATAAATATAAAAATCAACATATATCTCCCCAAGTCTTAGTGCTTGGAAATAACAAGAAGCATGGCTCCCATGCTTTTGCTGACACTGTGAAGAAAATAAAAAAGAGATGGCAAAACCAGAATTGTTGCAAGAAAAGGAATAAACTATTGAAGATCTGTGATTAATCCTTATGATCTGGGGTTTGTTTCCTCTGCTGCCAGTAAAGAGACTGTTGAAAATCTGTTTTTTGTGTTTCTTGAGATGGGGATATTTATAGAATTGCTCAGGGAAAAGAATTAGGAAAAGAAATCACTGTGCAAGAGTAATAATTTATCTGTGGATGGAAGTGCTTTCACACAGTGAATTATTGGTCTTATTTTAACACCAGGGGGTGACAAATTGACTTGAAGTGGTGTCATATGTGATCAGGTGTCTCTGTAAAGGCAGATTTCCTGTTTTTTCCTGTAAGAATTTATGCTTCATATTTAGGGAATTTTTTTTTGACAAATATTTCACAAAGCTGTCACTCAAATCTTCTTAGAGGTACCCTAAGAACCTACAGATGCATAGTAAGGTACACTGAGGTACACATGAAAAGGCAAAGCAAAACTTTCCACCTCTTAAGACAAACCTTGGCAAATGCCACAGATACAAAATGGTGACAGCAGGTGGCAAATTACTGCAGCATCAACACGCCAGGGTGCAGTGGAGATGAGCGGAGCCCTCTGTGCTTTTCCACGAGTCCACAGTTATGGATTCACCCAAGTCTGGCACTTGTGTTAAAAATCAAGACATCTGAAAATGTCTTTAAAACTCTTTCTGTGAATTTCCCAACTAATTCCCCAACAGCTAACACTGGCCTTTCTAATACTTTTGTGCAGATACAACACACAGCTTCACTCTGGACTGAAGATGCTGCATCTTCTGCAGCTCTGTCCATTAGAAATTCACCCTTATGGATTCTTCTCCAAGGGGCAGAAAGACCCCTCCTGTCCCCCCAAACTGGCTTTCAGAGTTACAGAAGCCGGAGGTTTTATGAAGTAGTTCCTATGTGTGTGTCCTCTGTTACTATTTTCTAATACAGAATTAGGCTGCAAAGCCCAGATAGTCAATTTTGGTTTAATTTAGAAAAAATACTCAGCTCTGTGGCATAGAGCTGCTTTTCTGAGAACACCCACCTGAATCAGTGGTGCTAAGCTATCTTTACGATTAACATCACACCCATTATGTTAACTGCAAGGATGTCAAGCTTGCTTCCAGCTCTCTATGTTAGGAGGAAGTTGAAGCCTCCTCCTTATTTGCTTATGGCTTCTGATCAGCACCTCAGGTGTTACAATTTCATCATCATCATCATCATCACCATCGTCGTCATCATCATCATCATCATCATCATCATCATCATCATCATCATCATCATCATCATCATCATCATCATCATCAATCTTGCAGACTTTTTCTAACCTTTCAGCTTCTCCTGTAGCTTTTAAATAGTCATGTTTTTCAGCCACCTCTTCTTTCTATTTTTGGCCTCAGAGCAGACACTTTATGGGAATGGCCACAGGACCATCCAGGATACAGACAGAATTGTTTAGCTATTCCCACTCAAAAGCTTTTGTGCTTGTGCTGAATGTTTTCTTTCTCACCACAAAGTCATTTTTGTACATTATGTCCAAACTCCTTGAGCACCAGGGAAACCCAGAGGCAAAATGTGGAAGGAGCATTAAGTCAATGTGCCAACCTCAGTGGAACTGTCAGAAGGCTTTTTGAAATTACAAGGTCAAAATCCTAGCATTCATTTCTACTTTTAAGCATTGAGCAAATGTCCTCATAATACTTTATAATTTTTCCTAAATTTGAAATTAAACATTTTTATAATTGTATGAGGTTTGTTTTTTAATTGCTATTTCTGCATGACAGAAGAACAGAGAGGAAATCTAAAAATGTTTTGGAAAAGGAGGAAGCCGATATGCAATATTTTTCAATTAATATAACAAACTAAAATATATAGGTCAGCTCAGGAGATCCCTAACCAAAATGTGGCTTTCCTATAGTGGACCCTAGTCCCATAGAGCCAAAACTTGGGGGACTCTCAACCTGCAGATCTCCAGAAGGTTGCTGCCTTGCCTGTGTGAGACAAGAACAGTTGCCACAGTGGAAAACATTTTGGAGGTTTTAGTAGATCATGATGATGGTGCTGCTGCTGCTGCTGATGATGATGAAAACAAAGAGGATTATTTTTCTATAGTCCAAAATCCACTGGTTCAACATCTCTTTGAAAGGTCTGAGGTGGAAAGGGACATTTCCTTCTGTGCCCCTCCCAGGCTGTGCTGTGTGTTATCCATCAAGGCAAGGCAAGCAGAGCAAGGAGTCACAGTGAGGGTGACAAGAGCCACACTGATGCTGACACAGCCAAAACCAAACCCTGAGGACCCTTTACCTGACCCAGAGCACCCAGAGTTTGGATGTCCTGCTGGAGTATGGGCACAGCTGGCACCCGGAGTGTGAGGGACAAGGAAAGAAGTTGGATGTTAGTTTGGGATTGCTCAGTCAGAGCCAGACCTGAGAAATTCTGGTGATCCAGCCCCCCACAGCTGAGAGATGCAGCATGTTTTGGGCAGATAATCCCTTCTGACAGTGTTGGTTGCAGTCAGAGACATCAGCTTCATGTATATCTCCCTGAACATACTGAGTGCAGTTCACAGATAACGCTTGGGTGAGCTGGTGATGCTGCACTCAAAGACTCTCCTGCTTCCCTATTTTAAAAGACTTTACCTTAGAGATATCTCTTATAAACATTTTTTTTCTTTTTTTCTGCACTTTTTTCCTCTTAGAAAACTAAGTTCATCCTGTAGCCTGTCATCCTGTCTGGAATGCCTTAATCACCATGAGAATAAAATCTCTGTCACTTGAGCTCGAGGGCAAAGCTCTTTTACATAGCAGTAGCATTAACCTCAGACCCTAGAATGGAATACAGCTGCACACTGTGGATCTTTTCCTAATTAAATCCTGTTTATATGAGTATGGCAAGAGCAAAATTTCATTTGCAAACACAAATGACGTCACTGTCAGCAAAAACTTCTCCAATGAACCAGAGGTTAGGAGTGAACCCTTCAATGAAAACTCACTAACCTCTTGCCTGAGACATTAGAATAATTGAAGGCTTCTGCTTTTCATAAGAATGAAGAAATTTTTCCATTAGCTGTAATCACTAGGAAAAATCAAGGGGTTGTGTTCTTTTATCCTTTAAGCTGGCAGTAGGCAAATTGACCTCTGTGACACTGCACTCAGTGAAGAAACAGCATGCATTTTTCAAGCTGATTTTACTTCACATTAAGGTGATGCTGCAGGAATCCACCTGCAGTTCCCACTTATGTCCCTGTCCTACCTCTAAGCTGATTAGTAATTCACCTCTATAATTTGCATGCACTTTGAGACAAAAAACCAAAATGTTTGCTTAATGATGTATCCAAGCACACACACAAAAGAATAGCTGAAAAATAAATGAGCTGAGTAAGACTTACAGCTTTGAAAAGAGTCATAACATGATGAGTGTTGGAGGCTACAACTGTGATCCCAGCAGGGAGCCCAGGGTGTGCAGGGAACAGGGAGCACACACAATGCATCATTAGCAGAACGAGCTGCTGCTCCCAGGGCAGATTTCCCATTGGCAGTGCACCTAATGCAGCTGTAGGAGCTGATTAAGTTGCATCCACAGAGCTCATTAGGGCACTGCTTTTTATTTATATTTATTTTATGTGGGTGAGTTCAGTGCTGCTGTGGGGGAGTTGGAGGAGATGCGATTGCTGCGCTCAACTCTCCCAGCCTGGGTCTGCCAGCTTGGGCTGAGCTGGAAAGGGTTTAGATTGTCCTCCCTCTGCATGGCACTGGATCTTGGCAGTGTTTGAGATGAGGAGCTGGAGAAACAGCCAACTGGTGGTCAGTATTACTACTCCCTTCTGCTAGCTCTCACGACAAAATAGCAAGTTTCGCAGCTGATCCCAGTAGTCTGAGTAATTAACGAAACAAAAATGTCACGTCCTGGTGGCACTGCAGCTTTGGAATTGGTGGCTTTAGGAGCTGGGTCCTCCAGGAGGGGTACAGGGAAATCCCTACAAAAAGCTGAACACAGACTAGTTTTTCCAGCTACTGTAGGTACAGGTCTTGCAAATTTGGATGGATCTTTTTGACCATTAATGTTAATTAAAAGCTTAATAGAACAATCAGAACATCTGTCTTGCCTCCTTTTAGGTGATTTTAGAGAAATTAATTTATCTCTTTTTCCTCTTCTATTCTCTCTCTGATTGGATCAGTCATTATAAGTATTACAGCAAGCACCACAAGTGCCACAGAAAGTAGCTAGGATTGTTTTAATGGCATGTGTTTAATTATATCTATAACTCTAACTATTCACAGATTATGTTCTGGTATCCCTTCCAATTAATGTATGATTCTATATTAAACTCTCATTTTCCTCTTTGCTTGTTATATCACATTTTTATAACTCAGTTAAGGCTTTGTATATTAGCATGACTAGTTGCTCCAGAAGTAAAATAAGATATTCAGAATCCTTCTATTTTATATTTGCCCAAGCTGTTTCCTAGCTTGTGTTTAAAATCCCAGCATACACCAAAGCAGCCATGGACATTACAGAGCACTGTTCAGAGAGGTGTGAGATTTCTGGAACACTATAAAATATGAGTATTCAATCACTGCGACACCAACCATATCCCAATTCTCTCACAGTGCATTCTGAATATATCCACATACCATATGTAATGCTCTCTGAAAAACCTGTTAGTTAGTTATTGCCTTTTGATGCTGAACTTCTAGGTGAAAGAAAACATGTAGATAAGTAGAACTCCAGCTTTAGTCTCACATAATCCTTTTCATTTCTGGCTTGTAAAAGGTCATAGAACGATAAAATCAGAGAATGGTTTGTGTTGGAAGGGGCCTTAAACTCCAGTTCATTTCAGCCACCCCTGCCATGGGCAGGGACATCTTCCACTATCCCAGGTTGCTCCAAGTCCCGTCCAACCTGGCCTTGGACATTTTCGTGGATGGGGAAGCCACAGCTTCTCTGGGCAGCCTGTGCCAGGCCCTTACTACCATCTCAGGGGAGAACTCTTTACTAATATCTAAGGAATAAACTATCAAAACCATCAGACCTTGTCTTTCAAAACACATTTCTTAGACAGCTCTTTTTTCCTTAATATATGTCAAATTTTGTCCTAGTTCTCTGGGCTGTCTTCAATAATTTTTGTGCCAGGTTTCTAATAAGTGCAGGAGTCTGGATGGAACTGATCAAGGGGAACTTGAAACTCACAGTGTAGGACAGTAGAGAATACAGGCAGGTGTCATTAATCAAGGACATCCAGATGAACATTTATTGTCCTGGCCAATTGCATTTCAAAGTGTGGTTCAGGTGCCTGAAACTCTTTCCATTTCACAGTGGCAGTGGTGTGCCCAGCACATTTTGGGAGCCACACTACCTCTCCTTTCACACCACACCGAAGCAAACTTCAGTTCTGTAGGTCCACTTTAGAGAGCAGAGAGCGTCTCACTTGCTCTCTTGGAGATTCCTCCCTACAGCTGCATCAGTGGCTGGTTTATATATTCTGTTCTTAAAAGCCCTCCTCTATGTTGGCACAAACCGTCCTTGCATTTTTTTTTTCCAGGTGGTTTGTACCTGTGGGAAAAGTTTTAAGTGCCTGTACGGACAACAGCAAAGTTTGAGTCCTCACCTGGTTGTCTTAATCCACAAGAGAAAGAGTATCTGTTTACAACCTGTTTGGCTTCATCTGACTATTTTGAAGTTAACATTCAGTAAATATTCAGGGTAACTTAACACCCAGTGGGGCTGTGCTGGCTCTGACAGAAAGAAATTTGTACAGGTGTGAACCACAGGACAAGTGATGATTGAAATTTTACAATATTGTGATTTACAGCTCCATGGGCTTCCAGGACTCAGTCACCTGAATGTGATGAGAAAAACCCAGGAGAACAGCCAACATAAAATAAAAGACTACAAAGTGTTGTAGACTACATCCATTACATTTTAGGGAAAGGTTTCATCAAAATGCAGGGATTATCTGGCATTAAATGGAACTTGTGTTTTTAGGAAGGCTGTATTGTAGGAAATTGGCCTCAAATTGATGTCCAGACAGCCCCTACTTATTGAGCTGAAAATATTATGCTGTCAGTGGCATGGGAAGAACTCAGGTATCTGGGGCTTCCAAAAGCACATTTTACCATTAATAAAGTATTTTCACCTTACCCCAAGCTGTTTTCTTTGCACTGAAATATTCTACACTATGATTAATTTTTTATTGTTCTTTACATGTGACACTCGGGATTGACTGGTCTTTTATGTGTGCAGATGACTACTCTGAAGCTGTAGAGAGAGGTTTTATTAAAGAAAAATATAGAGAGTTGTATTCAGTGTGTTTAGTCATTGTTAATATTCATTAGTAATTAATTTCTTTATAGAAACTTTTTTATTCCTATTTGCTTCTTGTTTTCTCTATTCAGAGCAGTTAAGGTTTTTCTTAGGTTGCTTGAAGGACTAAAGCTCATGACCTACTGTTTATAATATGTGGGAACTCAGTACATCACTCCGGATGTCCAGAGCTACCGAGACAACCCTTGGGGGGCTCGGAGGCCCTGGAATGTTGCCAAAAGTACCTGGTGGCTTGACTTTGATCCTTTTAAAGAAATGACACCTGAAGGTGAGGAGATGAGAGAATTTCATGTCTGAATGGTGAGGGGATGTTATTCACTTGTTAGAACTTAAGTTAGAATGCACTGTACAGGGGGGTTTTATGTATTGTACAGGGGGGTCTAGAATTCTGTACATGGATCAGGAGTCCCAAGATGGAGGAATTTGGGCGTGCCCCGTCCTTCTTCTTTCTTCTCCTTGGCATCCATGTTCAGGATGATGTTGGCATGTGTGGATTGGTTCATAGAAAGAGTACACTTGCCAACAAGGGCAGAAAGTATTGGGAAGTAAAGGTAAATATCGAATACGTAATTTTCATTATAAAAGAGACAACCGCCTCGTGGGCGAGGGGGAGTGCCTTTGGCTGTCTTGCTGGTCAGACCTCGGCTGGACAGACAGAAAATCTTTGTAGATAAGAAATAATAAACTCGACTGAAGACCGAAAGCAAGAGTCCAGACTCCTTCTTTGAGAGCGCGGCCTACCCAGAACCACTTTTTCCCGTGCTGGGGCAGAGACAAGCAACAGCCGTCCCCGGCAATAATAATCAGATTAGTTTTTTCATCAGTCTCCCTCTTCAGTTAAATCATGTTTTTTCTGTCATTCAGTGGCAAATTACCTATGTGAAAGTTGCATCCTTGCCATAAAGTGACAGTAAGGTTGAGATAATAGTTATCTGTCTCTAAATGGCTTGGTTGCTTAGAAATCCAACCTGTAGACTCCCTGGTTTTACAGAAAAAAAACAACTTAATGAGGCACACAGTGCTAAGAACATTATATAGAGCACAGATATCAGATAAATTGTAAGGTCAAAGTCTTTTTGGAAACTATCAAAAGCCCTCTCTACCTGGGAAAAATAGATAGTTAAATTACTGCGCAAAGATTGTTACATCAGTGCATCAGTGAGTATATTCTGGTATTGGCACATGCCAGGCTGGAGGACAAAACTCAGAAAATGATGATATTTCTTATTCATCTTGGGATGTGCAAATGGTTTTTGATTATTCATTCTTGGTTTGTTGTTTGCTTTTGGTTATGTTTTTTTTTTCCTCAAGCATTAAAATGACAGCATTTTAAACAGCAGAATCGGTGTCATTCATTTAAAATATATGAAATAAATGACCAGGGATTGAGGGTTTTCTTATGATGCTGAACAAAAAGAAACTGTTCTTAAAAACATCTTTTAAAAACCACAATTTCTTGATGATAACCTCTTCATCTGGGTAATTGCCACTTTTGTGTATTCATCCTCTGATGTTCATCTTCATTAAAGTGCAGGAGTGTGCTCTAACAAGGTTTAGCAGCCCATAGACACTAAACTTTCCCTTGTACTAATGGATGTAAATGTTAAAAAGCAAGACACTGCAATCCAGATGATTTGATGAGGGCTGGATGATTATATGCACTCAGGGGACTGTCTGAACAAGATCTGTGGACACAGGGGATGCATAGGCAGCCTACTCTGGTGTGCAGGTCACACTACACTGCTTCCTTCTTGCGTCTGCCAGTGATTCTCCCTCATTCTTGGGGGCAGAAATTCTGCAGTCAATAAAAATCACTGCACTTTTCTCCAATTTATGGTCATCAGGGGTCTGAAAATTTGCAAAGATATTTATTTTCATAGATGACAGCACTTATTTTCTGACTAGGTTCTGTTTCTAAATCACATTAGGCAGTATGTGTAACAGACCAGATGAAGGTGGCACCTGGCTAACTTGCTGAAATTGTCACTCCAGTGCATGCATTCTCTCAATCTGCCTCCCCGACGCTGCCAGAAATGCTGCTTCATCAACGTGATGCTTGAAAGGAGAAGGGGAAGAAAAAAAAAAAACAAAAAAAAACCAAACAAACCAAAAAAATAAAACGGAGCTTACCTTGAAGCTTACTGTGTTAGGTTTTCTGGTATCCACTCACTGCAAGGCTGTAGCCATGCAGCAGCAGGGAGTTCGACAGAAATGCTGGCATTCCCTTAAAGCAGGCATTGTACCCTTTCCAAAGAGCAGGCAAAATGTTCAAAATACATCCAAAGTGCTTCTGATGGAGACAGATGACATCAGGGAACATCAGCCCTGGAACCCTGTGGCCAGCAGGAAATGTGGATGAAAAATCTGTGCTTGCACTGCTCCATGGACAGATATCTTCTTTTGGCAACATCTGTTCTCTTAATTCACTCAGCCAGAACTGACATACCACAGCAGGAGGGGAAGCACTTTCTTCTTTTTCATTGTCACTTAGCAGTATTATTTTGTTCATCTCACTAACTTCACACTGTGGTGGGTCCAGCCTAAACAGCCTGTGTGCAGGAACTATGAATTCTTTTTAGTCACCACTCTCATTTTTAATCAAACTTGAATGAAAAGCCTCATTGTTCTTAGATATAATTACTCAGCTAGAGGCTATTCCAAGGAAATTTTCACACATAAAAGTACATTTGGTGGGGGACAAAAGGAATAAACAAAGGTGGTGCTTACTAAGAGTGCTGCTGGGAAAAGGTGGATGGTTTTGAATACATTAGCAGTGCCATTACCTAAGCCCTATGGTTATTTATAAGAGTTGATGTGGTCACTGGAGAGATCTGACTTTGCTCTTTGCCCAGGCAGCTGCTGTAAATGATGGTAGCAGCACCAAGCTGTGACAGACCCACTCAGGGGCCAGATGGGCCTATGACAAAGTAAAAACTGACAAAGTAAAAACTGGAGTCTGCCTAAGAAAAGTGCTTATTAATGAGGAGAGAAGAGTTTAGCTGTGGCTGGTTTGGTTAGGTTTTGACATACCTGGAAGTACTTTAAAAATAAGGTTTTCCTTTCCTTTGGTGAAAGGAAGTTATCAATGTATTTACCTTAAGGGTATGCATGTTGTTTGTTATCTGTGACTACACAGGAAATTATCTCAGCAGAGAGCTGGGCTTTGCTCCTGGCATGCCTGAAAGAAAAATTCAGCCACAGTGCCTCCAGCAGCAGTCTTCCCAAAGCCAGTAAGAGGAATGGTCACAGCATGAGAATCCCCCACCAACCTCTTCAACATGAATTTGTCTTTGGCTTGCTTTTGGAAGAATGAGTCTCAAAAAGGACTGGCTGAATTTCAACTCTGTCCCAGAGTGCTATGACTGCAAACAACACCACTGACTCCAGCAATACCCTACACCACTGTAAGTGGGGGACTGGAAAAAGTGAGATGTCAAAAGGGGTGGCAGAGGGAATCAAGCCCAGCCCTGCTCCAGCACACAGGGATCCATCCCTGCCCTGCAGTGAGAATTATCTGCATAGGAATGGACCCACTGCTGGCACTTTGCAGACCCCAGAGCATCTTTCCCATTTCAGCCCTTGCCATACACTCAGCCAACTTTCATTTCATTTATTTCACATTTCTGCTTTAGACCATTGAGACCCTTTGCTTTAATTTTCTCTAAGTCTTCTACATTTTGAGAGGAGAGGAGTCAAAGCAGAGCAAGCTGCAGTTTTCACACTACAGATGCCACATGGACTACTACAGTGTGAAACTCATCTTCTCCGTGTTCTACCTCTATCCAAATAGCTTCTAATAGTGTTTCTTTTTTAACTCCACAGGAGCATTGCTCTGTGTATTCCTGGAACTGGCTGTTACAGTGCTCATCTCCATGCCCATGGCTATGTGGGGAAAGCTCTCTGTGTCTTCTTTCTCTCTTATTTTTTCTGTATATTGAATTTCCTTACTTTCCACAATTACATTGATCCTCAGCTTGTTATTCTGATGGTTTAGTAACATCTGTAGAATTTTTCACCATGTTCCAATGACTAAAAAAAGGTTGGACGCTGTGCCCAACATGTGAACGAGCTTTCCATGATTTATCTCTTTTCCAAACAGCTTTGTGCAAAATTTGAGCAGTAGGAATGAAGCTGTGGTTCTGCGTTGACCATCTGGGTTGCCCTGCGTATTCCTACCCTGTGTATCTCTGAAAAAGAAGACTGGACCAAAGGATTCCACTGGCATTAGTCAGGGAAGTGTAAGGTCACTGCAAAACGTCTAACTTCTTTATCCCAGTTTTCACAACTCAAATTTCCTAAGAACCCCAGAGAATCATGGTAAGACAATGAATTTTACATGATACCAGTTTCCATACTCAGCTGGATGACAGCAGCCATGGGGTAGCTGAGCTTTCTGCTCCATTTTTCCTACAGCTACAGCTCTGTGCTTACACTCTCTTTTCTTTCTCTAAAAGTCTCCTGTTGCTGAAGGCAAAGTGAGTTTTGTTTTGATGACTGGAAAGTTGAATATTCCTTACACACTACAAAATACAAATTAATTGGGATATACTCTTCTGGATATTTCCAGTCTAGTATCAGTAGACATATCTTTAGGACTGAGGGACTTTAGGCTGAGCAGTACTGCCCCTTTATGGAAAAATACTGAAGTCATGGAAATTATTTTTAAAGTGTACATCCTTTGCTGTATGCAGCTAATGAGAAAAAGAAGAAATTTCATGGTTTTCCCCTTTTAAATGCTCCTATCTTTCAGCTGAAACATTTTTTTTTTCTAGTACATACTTTTTCATGCTGTCCCTTATATTGTCCATATAACTGCTTCTTTGCCATTTAGAAGTGCATCCAAGTTGGACATGACTGCACACAGACTTATATTGGGAGATTGGCTTTCAAGTTACCAATCCAGTGACTGACAACAGATCCAGTAAGGCCAGGCATGGCATCAATTAATATTTTAGTAGAGTGTTCTCATACTGATTCACTGTAAGGGAGAAATTGCCTTTCAAGTTCGCAAATTAATACAGCAAATGAATCTGCTGCCAAGGTAAAGAAATTGTCATGGAATCTGGAGAAGGTAATAACGAAAGGAATGCTCCTAGATGGATCTATTGTATTTCACATTGCAGCAGCCTAGATAATATCGAGCAATCTGTGAAGTCTTGCCATGAATATAAAGCCAATGTGCATTAGAGAAATACTTTATTGCTGAGTGTGTAATGTCTTTACAGAGGGAATTGCATGCAGCAGAGTCATTAGTGCTCTACGTTTCTGAAGCCTTTGTCATGCTTAGTATTTTTTGTCTATACTCTCAAAACTCCTGAGAGCCTTGTTAGCTCTTGTTTTGCAAGGGTGGCTTTGATCTGCTGGTTTGGTTTCATTTGCTCTGTCACAGCCTGAACCAAGCACAACTAAAGCCTTGTCAGTGCCATCATGTTAAAGCATTTCCCTCTCACTGTTTGATGGCCAGCTCAGACTCAAGGACAGTAAAATATTTTCTGCCTTTAAAAGGAAGACTTGAAGTGAGATTTCTCTCTTTCTATCCCTATAATGAAGGGTGGGTCTCAGCATCTCAGTGCTCAGATTTAACGAGTCACAGTTTTGCAGCTCTCTGTAGTTTGGAATACATGGACAAGGACACAATCTGAAGTTTGCAGGATTTCAAGTGAAAGAAATTTCAATTCTCTTAGAGTTACCTAAAGCCAGGAAAGTGTCTGTGCCTGGGAGTGTTTCGATCCTGATAATTTCTCAATCATTTCTGCTCTCATCTACTCAGAACTTTTGGGGGTTTTAGAGAAAAACAAAACAAAACAAAACAACTAGACAATTCCCTCTCCAGCCCTACAAATGCCAAAATGCTCACTGTCAATGGTAGTCTTGGATCCCTGGAAAGGGATCATCTTCTCAGCCAGAGCAGAAGCCCTTAAAACTGAAGGGCTCAGTCTCAGAGCTGTGCACTCAAGAAAGAAGACAGGAATTAAAAAAAAAAAAAAAAATTAAAAAAAAAATGGAAGACTCTGTGACTAGAATTCAATGCAATCTTTTTTTCTGCCAGAAATTCAAGCACTTGAGTGCTTACATAATAATGAGAATGGTCCTACCTGTCAACTCCCAAAAAAGAACAAACCCCTAAAAATAAAATCAGAAGAACTTCAGGCATAAAGAAAAATCCACAGAATATACTCTGTGAATTTAGATGTTCATGAAAGGCACCAGTGAGTGAAACAGAATGAAACAGAGTTCTTTGATGCACTCTGGGCTTCTTTAAGCCATGGCAGGGATTTCATTGTGACAATGGACCAATTTCTCCAACTGTCTGAAACAGGAGAGGAAAATAAAGCAGATGTTTCCTTAGTAAAGACTAGAAGATACACAAACGAAGATCTAAATAATTTTAAATCTAATTTTTTATGACAAATTTGTGATTATTTTCTTTGTGCACTTGCAATTAGAAAGCACAACAGATGGTAGGGGTTCAGTTTAAAAAAAATAAAGAAAATATTTATTTTCAAATGTGATGGTGCCAAGAATTTATTTACTACATCTGAAAGGTATTTCTCACTTCTCTCTGTAACTGAAGTGTGCTCCACTGGTATTAAATGGAAATAAGGGCAGACCTAAGGGCATGGCTGTGCTCAAGTCTGTGCATCTGTGCATCCATTCCAAGTGAGTCACAGCACTCTGCATGTACCTTTTGTTATTTCCGGATGAAAACCTCTCCACAGTGTCAAATGTGATGAGAACTGTGGCAAGTGCACACCAATGCTCAGCTGGAGGGGAGCAGGCAGCGTTCTGGTCAGAAATCCCATGGCTTGCTGATACAAAATTGTGCTGCTGCCACTCTGCTGTTTCTCTGCAGGGTGAAGGAAATCCAGGTGGTTCCAAGAAAAAGGCTTGCAGTCACAAATGCACCCTTTTCTGAGCACAGTGTTCTATTGAAATAAGTGTTGCTGAGTGCAATAATTGAGAAAAATGCAACAGCTTGAGATTTCCATGAAATCACATTCATTGGCCAAAGACCCTGAATGAGCCTGTACCCCAGTTCTTGGGTTTCTAAAGTTGGTGCTACTGCCACTGACAAGTATATAGTGTGATGTCACAAAAAATCAGATATGCCTTTGCAAATGTGTATGAAACTTATAGATTAATTTTTATATTGCATAATACTGTGTACACTCAGAAATACTGTAATTTTAGGAATCTGTTCTGATGTTTCTGATTTTGTATTAATATTATTAAAAATACACTTATAGTTATCTTCCAAAAGTCAAAAGAACTGCTTGCCAAGACCCCAGTTGCCTGGTCACAAAGCAGATTAATGGATTATGTATGAAGCATTTTTATTTTTAAATCCTTAGTTTGGGTTGTACTGTTGTCTTTGCTTTTTTGTTTGGCTTTTTTTTACTTTCCAAACTTTTTGCCTCTTACTGTGATGTCATCTCAGAAAAGTACCTAAGTTCATACTATGAGCAGACATTTAATGACACTTAAAAAGCTGAGGCATAGTTTCACCTCCCACTTCTGTTCTCTTTATGTCAGGAACATATTTTACAGATGAATGGCTCTGGAATATAGCTCTAGGTGATATTAAATAAATAGGTAGAGGGGCATAGTTTACCATAATTCATCATAAAATTTTGCCTCTAAAGAAAGATACACAGTTGTTGAACAAAAGGCATTTGGCTGTGAAATGGGCTGTAAAATCACTGACTTACTATTTGCCAGATGTGAAATTAAAATAGTTATTTGCTTTGTTCACTGCAGCAGCCAAGAACTTTGCACAATGCAAATCCGAAGTCTGCAAAAATAAATTTCTGACACATGTCCAAGTTTTGTTTCAGTTTTGGGTGTGTGAAATATGAGTGCTGCAACATATGGGGGCTTCCTATCTCTACTGTAAGGAAATAAATAAATTCTTCTGTTTTCTAGATTTGGAAGCAAAGAGGGAAGATAAATCGCACCTGGCAAAATTTCCTATAAGTAAAGTAGCACCTCTCCCCAGACTTGAATCCAGAAGTGCACACACTGGGGTCTGAGGCCAGGCCAGCAACAGGCTGGTGGTACTGATGTGGAGGATGTGGGCAGAAAAAATGTTCTCAGTTCTGAATCTTGGTGAAATTTGTCACTGGCTTGATGTCTCCACTGTCACTTCCTGTGGGACAGGAATTTGCACAGTGAGGATTCCTTGTGCTCTGCAGGTACTTCATGAACTCACATTCATTGGATGTTTTGCCTAATTTTGGTATTTCTACAATAATCTACACATGCATACAGAAAAAAAATTGTACTGCTGTTAAGGTGGCATAATTTAGCTTGCATTATGAATCAGACAGGGATGTTGAAAGACAAAATCAGAACCTAAATAAACCACAGTTATTGCCATATGCAACACTCCGCAGCAGTGATTTACAGTGTCACTCCCAGACCTGTATTATGACTTTTGCAAAATTCCTTTTCACAAGTCTGTACTTTGCTATTTCAGCCACAGCTTCTTATGCACACTTCAAAAACAATTCCTCTAACACAAATTTACCAGCCTTTTCTAAGGAAAAATGCAATGCAAAAATAAAAATGACCTTTCAAATAAATTCTTCATATTTTAATATAAATCTAAAATTCATTTCCGAATCAGTGTGTAAGACTCAGGCAATTCTTCATTGCTTTGTAAGGAACCAAAAAAAAGAAAACAACCCAAAAACAATCCACGAAACACATAATGCCTTATTAGCTTTGCTGTTTTCACTATGTGGGCTCACTGAAAACAATCCAGCTGATCTCATGTTTCCCTAACTTTACAGCACACATCACTCCCTACACTCTTCTTAGAAATATTTCCGATTTTTAAAATGGTGTAGAATTTCTACTACTTTTTAGCTTGCATTGTTTGGAGGGATTTTGCCATAAGCTGTGTCAGTCACTGCAATAGTAACAAAATATAGTCCAGAGAGAAATGGTTGATTTCTGGTGTGTGCCACTGCTCCAAGTAATGACAAGTGACCATGATACTGAAAGTACACAAAATATATTAACTTCTGAAGGAAGGCAAAAGCTAAAGTGATCCATCTGGCAATAATCAGAGCTAGAGCAACCATGGAGACCTTGTCTGAGCATGCAGCTGGCATGGCAGGATGGGAGCTGGTTATTCAGGGGCTGATCACTGACCATCAGTGTATCACATCTGCCTCCTCCTCACCACGGTAAATACTGGCTTTCAGTATAAAGGATGCATTTGAAATGGAATGTAATCTCTCAACACTGATTTTTAATTGCTCCTTGCCTGGCAACAGCTCATGGAGGTTCTGTTATCTGTGGCTTAGAGATGGAAGCAATGAAAGGAAGCGATGACAGAACATCCCCAAAGCCCAGGATGGGCAGGTACTTCTGGCTGTGAGGTGAAGGCACAAATCTGTAGCCCAGCTCAGAAGCTGTGATATGAAGCAATGGGAGCAAAAATGATCTGCAGGGCAAGGTGAGAATTTGATTGTGCAGCACTGCAGAGAGTCTGCCTGCAGAGTTTAAATTACCCAGCATTGCAGAAAGTGAGACACGTGAACAAGGGTTTTTTGGTTTGAGCTATAACTGTACCAAAATTGGCTGTAGCTCAGCAAAAAAAGGAAATTAAGTTTCTGCAGTTGAAAGCAGACCTTGCTCTTATGAAAATTAATGAATGAATGAAAGAGGAGAAAAAAGGCATTTATTAATCTGACCCCTGGAATCGGTATTTTAGATTTACTAGAGACAGACCCATGAAACAGGACATAATGGAGATTAACCCAAAGCCTAATTTAACAAATTAACAATAAGAGAAACTATTTGTTCAAATTCAGCCATATTGTACCCTGCTGACTTTAACAGATGATGACAAATTTAGTTTAGTATGAACAGAATAAATCCCTGTGGTTCTTCAAACTCCTGTTGTCATAACTTCTCGTGTGAAAACAGTGATAGTTTTTTTCACCTTTGTTTGCAACTCTTCCCTAGAAAATGGCAGAAAATCTTTCCTCACAAAGTGCAATTTCCATTACACAGGGCCCACTCAGCTCATATTCAGCTACTGTCCATTTCTTCTCTGTGTTTTATTTCACCAGGCTGAGCAATACAATTCACATAAACCTAAACTCTTTCGCTATGAATGAATAAATAATGAGTCTTCAGAGAACCCCAAAGATACCTTCAGTTGTGTAAACAGGCAAAAAACCACACAAGCCTATATAAAGTCCATCAGGTGAACCTGGTGTGTTTGTTTGCTGCTGTCACATTTACAATGGTGTCACTGGAGGTTTCTGCGTGGACAATCCAAAGGGAAAAAGAAAAATAAAACTGAACACAAACACTGAAATGTCTTTATTTCTGTGTTTTCCACGTTCGCGTGGTACATCCACATTCACGTGGTACATCTTTTTGTACGAGCGTCTGATTTGTCTCCCCTCATCCTTCCCCTTCCTTTTGTGCTGGTTTTCCCACTTTTATGTTTCACTGGATGTCTTCTCACCCGCTCCTCATTCTTTGCTTTCTCTGCCTACATATACTTGAAAATATTATCTTTTCTCTTCCTATTCCCTTTTAAAATAAGTTAAATGTCTTATTGATAATCTTCAAGAATGTTTGGAACACAGGATGTAAAAATCCTGCACACATATCACTGAATAACTCCACAGTTTAAATCTATGAAGAACAATGTACCTAATATATTGAAAACAAACAAACAAACCAAACCATTAAGTTTAAATTAATCTGAAATTCCAGTTTTAAGAGAAATGCAATATCTAAAACTTTGGAACACACTATGTTCACCAAGACCTGAAATTAATGAGAAATATTAATAAGATTAAAACATTATCAAATTATTTGTTCTTTCACTTACACAATGCTACAAACATTTTCAAAACCAAATAATTGATTATATGCAGTAACTGTGTCAACAGCTACTTAATTTCTGCCTATGTACAATTGGTCTACAGAAGAAGTCTCCTGTCAAATAATTTTGAATTTTATAAACAACAGGCGGTCTTTGACCACACCTAATTAGTTATTTAACAGAAAAAAAGTACTTTTACAAGTATAATATAATGTCAAAATATTACGTACAATTCTTACTTTCTATTTCACAAAATTCAGCATTTTGGGGAGCAAAATCATACTAGTTGTGGTAGACAATTCTGTGTAAAATCAGAGTTTAGTGTATATTTGATATTTTACTGAATCTGCATAAAATGCTTAGTTTATGAAAGTGTTTTCCACATTTAAAACTCATGGACAGATGAAGAAGGCCAGCAGTGAATGTGTGGCCATCTCATTATTTTCTCCCTGGAATTTTTAATTAATGATTTTTTTCCCCTAATTTTAAGTGCTTTCCTTTTTGAACATGGTGATAAGAATGCAGTAGGCTGGGCATCCACAATACCATGTTTACAGATACTCTGTCTTTGCAGAGCAGATCTGAGCATTTGCCAATATATATACATGCAAAAAACCAAGCAGAAATCAATGTCAAGACTAGATTTTCTTCATAAGTGACCTCCTGCTGGAGAACTCTTGCATTAGTAGAGTAGAAATGCCAGTACAAAGGGCCTCTTGACTATTCATAATTCCAATTATTTTATCCCGTTAAAAACTATGCCAGGACAGATACCTCTGTGGTTTTTAAAGTCCAAGACTGAAAGAAAAAAATATTATTACATTCTTCTATTATAAGAATATTTTATGAAAAATCTCAGCTCTTTTTATGTTTTGATTACCTCTTCATTCAATTTGTATTTTCATTGTCACTTCAAACATATCTACTTTGGTTCTGTTTTCTGTTTTGTTGTTCTGTCTGCATTTCATTGAATTGTTCCATATGAAAGGGCTGATTTAATCAAGCACATGAGATTTGCTTTTCATTACTTTAATACAGCAATATCAATTACACAGTAATGACTTTTCAGTAGCGGTCTATTCTGAAAACCAGTTTATCTGATCAAGACAAATATTTTGCTGAGCATCCCTATCTCCTTCAGCTTAGATCTTGTTTAATACCACAGCATGTGCTAAACTCTCCTCTGTATGTTACAGGTACAAAGCTGTTTCAATGCAAATTGAGAAGCTATTTGTGCAATTGAAACAGAAGCATGAATTTTGCATCAAATATCCTGGAAGAGATTTTACCTTCAAAAGTCACCTTGCAAATATTTGTATTGGAATAGTAATTTGTGTTATAGACTTCCTATTTTTCCGTCCTTAATTTGTTTAATACATAACCTAGGGAAGACCCACAAAGGAAAGGGGAGTTTTGCCTCTGTGTGCATATATTTTGAGAGCGAGACATAAATTGAGGTTGAGGTGTTCTTAACTGCATTTCAGAATTAGTGACAACAACAGCAGTTTATTTCATCCATCAAGGGGTGGATGGGTGTTTATCTCTAGCCACTGCAGATTCTCTTCCTGGGTGCAGTTTCATTTGTTGTCATAAAAAAAAGGATAGATTAATAATGATTTTCTGTGGGTGTTACGCAGCTGCTCTCTCAAATTCTCTTTTAACAAGGAAAGGTTTGTAAAGTGCAACATCAACTCTATGAGCCATGCCAAAAGAGATGGTACTGGAGCTACAAATGTGAAATTGAAGATGATGCTTCAGTTCTGGCTGTGGCTCAGCAGGATGCTCTGTGCACTGTGAGACCACTTGCAGCACCCATTCCCAGGATGGTCCAGGCAGATCTCATCCACCAGGGCCAGAGAGCGGAGGAATGCAGAGAGTGGACTCTCCCAGCTATTCACAATTAAATGCCTGAACATAGCCTCAGGTGCTCTCCAAGTGAGACCCTTGAATTTGTCACTGAGCAAGCTGTAGTTCTTTAAGAAATCTATGCAGCAGTGGGGGAAATGTTGGAAAATTAGCTTTAGCACAATAATGTATGATCCTTGTGTTCATGGTTAATTCTTAGTTTTATGTCATACAGAGCTTAAGGCAAATATCAGGGATTACTGTGGCCTTGTGTTATCTCCCTGCATCTGTAATAATAAGTCTTTTGCCAGCTGATGCTTCCTTGTTTACTTAATCAGTAGTTAATATGTACCAGCTGACATCTTAGATTTGAGAGCAGGGTTTTGTGTCAGAGCCAAGAATGAGAAGATAAGTACGTTATGACCTGACCACATAGTTGAGATACTCTCAAGGAGAAAATATTCATCAGAAGGTCTGGAACAATATCCAAATAATTCCATAGACAAACAGTGTGGAATGTCTGCACCAGGGTGATCACAGCCAGCCATGGGCATCTGGGGCTGTAAGAACTGAGCAAAGCTACAGCCTGAGGAGATTTTTCCTTCCTGGCTCATCTGAAGGCATCACTGAGGGCTTTTTGGACAGCTTATAATAAAATAAAACACATTTGTCTTCTTAGACATCTGAAATCCTGAAAATCCTATACTTAGGGTGTTATAGGTTTGTTATCCACATAAAACACAAAATCAAGCTGTCTTTGCATCTCTTTGCTGCTTCCATCTGCAGGAGCTTCATTCTATTATCATGTAGATTGAAAATAAACTCCCTGGACAGGGATTAGTGAGGGTAAAGCCAGGTATTTGTTCAGTTGGTTAGGGTTTTTTAATTTGTTTTTGCCAATTTGCTATTACGTTATGCACTGGAGATTCAGATCACAGAAGGGTAAAGGGGAAGACAGGTAAATAAGCTGAAATCTGTGGTGCCTAACAGAGGTTCAGTGTAGTTTGGGGGGTCTTTTTATTAACCAGCAATGCAAACATCACTGTCTCCACTGGTTGTTGTTGTTGTAGTAGTGGTTTTTTAGGGCTTTCTTAGTAGAAATTGGAAAGAAGGTGATGCTGCAGAACAGCCTCCTGCAGTCTAAGCACACCCACCACACAAATTATGGAATGCAGAAAGCTGGTTTCATGTGTTTGGTAAATCATGAAGAAATGCACCAATTGCCAAATGTACTTGAAGTCCTCTCTGTCACTGCCTGGCATGCTTCAGTTTGGAAAAGAAAGGACAGAGTAAAGAAAATAAAAGGTTCTACAAGCCCTGAAAGCAACAGAGTGAACAAAGATTTGTTATTCCCTGCTCCTCCATAAGAGGATTTGAAGAGGTGACAGATGAAAAAATATTCCCCAAAGTGCTCTTTCAACATTATATGATTAACCTGGGAAATATCTTGTGTCATTCATTGTGAATACACTTTTCTCCAGCCAAATCTGTGGGAGGAAAATCCATCGATTGTTGTTACCTACAGTGATTTCTCTACAGGCTCAGAGAGTTCACTGGAGCCTGGGAGGGCTGTCAGAGGGAGATCATTGCATGTTTCCTCAGCTTACCTTGCTCTGTTATCTTCTGCCTTAGGCTCTCACTTTTGGGTTGTAGAGACTGCAGGTGGGGCTCATCAGCCCCTTGGTTTGACTCAGAACAGAAATCTTTGTGTTTTCTCCTCTCCCCTGCCAGTTTCAGGAACATTTGCACTACTTTTCTTTGAATCAGTCTCTGTTTTGAGCTACTGGAATTATGGCAACAGTCATATAATGGAATCTTTTCACCCCACCCTCCTTTCCCTCCAAAAAACCCCCCAAAACTATGAAGTATATCTGCAATGTACCAGTCTGTTTCTGGGAAGTGCTGGTGTGAGAGACATGGCCTTGAGGCAAGCCCTTCATCTTCCTCACTTTCTGCAAAACTCATTCTGTTCTGCAGGTATCATGTGGAGAGTAATTGATGATGGCAGTAAATGCCAGCCACAGTTTGCCTTACACCAAGTAAAGGGGTTTATTTTGCAAACAACAGACAGACCAATATTCTGCGAAAGCTGAGTAGGTTTTATGCTCCTTTAGAGACATTTTGTGACACATTGATAGAATTGCTTAAACTACAACACAAACAGAAGCCAAAAGTCATGTTACTGAAGGCTGCCCTCTGAATTTTTAAGCTGCTCAGATGGAACTCAATGCATAAGGCTGGTGGATCAAAGCAGGAAGACTTGTCAATGTCTTTGAAAGAGCTTCACAAAAGTCTTCACAACTGGTAAGGATGATATTTCAGTGATGGCTTTCTCTGTGAAAAATTAATGAAACCAGATAATTTGAAAATAGGGTTAGAGATTAAGGCTTCCATTTTAGGCAGTGCATGAGTGTCAACAATATTGTTACTACTGAATTATGGTTACTCCATTAGATTAGAATCTGGTAGATATTGGTGTTTCCAAAGTTATCAACAGATGTTAATCACAGACCGGGGAAACTTCAGTTCTGTGTTAACAACTAAGACACTTCAGCCACCTTTCGAACATCATGAGGATTTTCACACCTCCAGCTCAGGCTTGTTATTTTCCGGTATAAAGCTAATTCTGTGCAGTCTGTGGCCAGCACTGTTCCACAGTCATGTAGGCTGCCATGAAACCACCTCTGCTCACAAGCACCCATCTCTCAGTTCCCCTCAGGGGAGAAACAGCACAAACCAAAATCACCCAGGGAATCGTGTAGTCATTTATACACAGATATACACATTATGCATATATACACCCCATAGATACTATGTATTTGTACACTGGCACCTGCACTCTGTGCTGAACAGCTGTACCATGGAGGGCAGCAGCCCTGGCTGTCTGCATTTGCTCTTAGTTCTGCTCTTGACTCCATGAGCTTTCTTTGCTAATCATGCTGATGTTCTTTGCCACCTAACGAGGCAATTCCTGCTGTCTAACAATGCATCTGCTTCCCTTGGCAGCTGTGGGAAGCCTGAAGTGTGTTCCTATTTGCCAACCTCCTGCTGTCCAGGGATGATTTTTCCAGTGTCTGTGTGTACAGACCAGTTCCTGCTGCGTTGGGCCTGCTGACTTGACAGTGATGGTTTATTTTTATCACAGAGAAACTGTGAATTCTGTTCTAAAGCCCTCATTAGGACGTGTTGTATCTCCTCATTTTCCCTGTTGAGCATTAAGTCCATCCCTGTAAAGCTGTTTCTGTCGACCATGATACTGTACCCCCAAAGTTTTCTCTTTCCATTTCTGATGAGTTCCTGTTACCATGTGGATATTCCTCCCCAAATTAATCAGATCCTGGCTCCTTAGCTCAGTCTCCTTTTCTGTCCTGCGTTGTGGCATGACCATCCTGCAAGCACAGTGTGTTGGCTCACATCAGAGTGCTGAATATAGAAATAAATACACTCAGCAGTGTCTGCATTTGTATTCAAAATTATTGTTTTATATAAATTAATAATTTCTCTCTGTCTGGCTTCCCAGACAGCCTTTAATGGTTCTATTTTTATCCCTCTCCCTTGATAAATTCATGTTACCATCTAAACCAATATTCCTTCGTAAGTTATTACTCCATAACTCACCTACTGGCCCTTCTCTTTGGTCTGGAAAAGAGATTGAGTTGCTAATTACCTACTACTGCAGCACTGGAAAGTATTTCCTCACCAATATCAATCTTTCCATGGGAAGGGAGGAAGGTAATGATACAAGTATAACCTCACCTAATATTTTGATACCAAATCAGAATGATACCTGTTCACTTCTTTCAGGCATCCCAGTTGCTCTGGGGGAACTCCCTCATGTCACGTTATTGAACCACCTCTGCACTTACCAAGACTGTGGCCCCCAAATCAAGCAGTATTTCTGTCTCCAGCTGCTTGCACCAATGACAGGGAACGTCCTCTGACAGAGCTGGGGCACAAAGTTACCTTCCACAGCTCATCTGACAGGGCCTTGTTCTTCGTGTGCTTCCTGTCTTCCTCTTCATTTTCACCTTGGAAATATTTACAAGATTATTTTTTTCTCCCTTGGCTAGGGTGTTACACTGTGGGAGGCTGACCAGTAAGGCTAAGCTTCACAGGTAGCTTGTTCCTCAGTTTGCTTCACTTCACTGCATCTCCCAGAACACCTGGCACAGTAATACCTGGCTGAACAGGCTCCTCAAAAAAAAAAATCCCCAAAACCAAACCAAACCAAAACAAAAAACACAAACAAACACTCAAACAAAAAACCAAACAACCCCCCAAAACAAACAAACAAAAACCCCAAAACACAAAAACCAACCAACCAAAAACCCCACTAAAAAAACCCAAACCAAAACAAACAAACAAACCAAAACAAAAAACAACAACAACAACAACAAAAAACCCACAAAAAACCAACACCCACCAAACTTAAAAAGCCTGAGGCAAAACCAGAAATTAAAAACACATTTGAAAATTAAGAATTGCTCAGTTCTGCAGTCCTGCTGGCATGTATTTGTAAAAGATCTTTTTCCCTCTCTCTGTGTTTGCACACTTGTTTAACAAGGTCTTTCTCCTGAGAATGTTAACTACAAAGTTCCAAAGGACTAACAGATTGTTGAGTTTTTGTTCTCTAACAATTAAAAACAAAAGAGAACAAGTAAATCCATATAAATGCCTGATGTAAAACACAAATTTTTTAAAAAAATAACTTCAGAGAGTGCTGCCAAAAATCCTAGGAAACAAAACTACATATTCTATTAAGAAAAACCAATAATTATTCTACAAAGAAACCCCAAGATTTTTCAGGAGAGAATATGAGTACAACAATGCTGCACAGAATTATATGCTTTCAGGCTCCCTACACTTCATGGGCAATATTATTCTTTGTCCTAACACTGATTCACAGATGTTTTTAAAAATATATAAATTAAAAAAGAAAGAAACCCCCCAAACTACAAACCACTTCTAGTTCAGCTGAGAACCTCAGAGGAGTGTGTGTGTGGCTTTATGACAGAGAATTTGAGTGTCTTTCTGAGTCTCTATTCACATTTGGGAAAAATTAACTTTAAAATGCATTTTTTAACGAGAGAATCAGTGTTCTAACTGATTTAATCTGCTAAACTCACACTAGTACATGTGTAATTTGTAAAAATGGAGAATCTTTTCAGTGCCTGCTTAAGGTTAATAAGCCTACCTCCATGAATGGAAAGCCCTCTGTGTTTATTTACTTCAGAAAGATAAAAGAGACAGTTGACAAGGCCTTCTTAACTAAGACCTCCATCCATTAAAATCTCTATATAAGCCCTTTGAAAATCCTTCAGGAGAAATTAAATAGGAAGTGTTTGTCTCCTTCAAAACAAAAGCTTCTCTTTTTAGATATAAGAGTGTTTTTAAAAAAAAAAAATAAATAATGCTTAGCATTCTGTTTTTGGAGTTGAACAGAGGTAGCTGTGGACATTAGATCACATATTCCTTGAAACATCTGTTAAATTTCCATTGTAAATAATTGTCCTACACAACAATTTTCACATTTCTTGAAGGCAGTGAAAGAAGTATGGAACATTCCTCCCTTAGTTTGTTTGCAAATCCAGTCCTTCTTGTCATTTTTGACTGATACATATTCTTATAAGAGAGAGTTTTTGCAAGCGGAGCTCATAACTGTTCAGAAAAAATTTATCCATACACCACAGCTTTTGGGTTGGAAGATAGTAATATAAACGGTGTAGAATTATATCAAGAAGCTTGTTTCACTTCCATTATTGACAACTTTATTTCAATTGGTGTGATCATTTGGCTTTTTTATTGATAGCTTTTTATATTGTTCAGGCAGCAGTCTCCAAGCACAGAACTGCTATGCTGCTCCTTCCACGGCAAAAAATTTATCACCATCCTTTTTTTCTGTTGTTTTTCTCTGTATGACCAAAACAAAATATGGATTAAACCATAAAGAGGTCAGAGGTTGCAAAGGCCTGTCCTTCAGTTTCAACTTCTTTGCTTGTAAATTTTTATGCCAAATCAGGAACACAAGCATTGCACTATATAGAGATTTCTTATCTGATCTCCAGTTCTATAATTCTGTTAACGTAGAATAGTTATATTTTATGTACTTGGTATTCACCTAAACTTGGTCTATGCACAGCTGCTGAAGAGAGGGGTTAACAATTTCAGCTGCATAAAGCTCTTCTGGCAACCCTCACCCTGCAACAGAGAAAAATTTGCAAGGAGCTGCTGGTGAATAGAATATATCCTACTTAATAGAATTAAAATATACAGGTAAATAAAAAACCCCTAAAATATGATAAATAAAATGCCTCACCAAATAAATTATAACTAATAGAATAAAAATTAAATAGTAACTTTTTTTTTTTTTACTGAAACAACATTTTTTTTAGCTCTGTTGTGATACTCACTATTGTGTTTTGTATTTAGAAGTTTTGCTTAAAAGTGGTGGAGCTGAAGCTGACAATGGTCAAATTTCTTATATGTCTGCCTGTTTTGTTTTTCTGTCTTTTAGTGAAGGGAAATGCAACTAATGCCCTTTCCACATGCTGGTGTGTTCAGAAAGCCCCTCAAGGTGGTAAACTAAAGAAGGGACAAAACCCATGTCCAGCTGGATCCTAAATATGGTGTTTAAAATGGTATAAAATTCCTAAGCCAAGACATTAAGCATCCTCATTACTCTGATTTGTATTTAGGACTTTAGTCTTTCAGGAGATTGATCTAGCATCTCTCCTTCTTTCTCTGGGCTCTTGTTTCCACTAGAGAAAACTACAGAACCTCTGGCACTTCCACCTATTTAAATTTGGTGTATTCAAAGTAGTATTTTGAGATTAATATTAGAAACTCATGGAAGCATCTCAGTTAACCCAACATTTTGACCAGAATCAACATTGAGCCTTCCACCCTGCAAACTCTCTGCACTTTAACTGCTCTCCTAAACCACAAAGTCCCAGTGCAGCTCTAAGTCTTCACTATCCAAGCCTAAACAACTCCAATTAGTGAATTCTGCCCCAAATACCAAGTTGGACTCAACATCTTCCAGAAGAGACAATGTAGAACATTAAAAAAAATATTATGTAGAATATTGAAACTGTATTTATTTAGTGTAGCAGATTAATTAAACAGGATGACCAGTAGACAGATGATGATGAGTTATGGTCTGCTTAATGAAAACTCATTGCTATGCAATTAGCAGTATTTTTGAAAAGCTGTTGTCCTGGCAAAATAAATCAGTTTTACACTGCCAAATTCCCTCATCTTGGGGTATGGGTTGATACAGTATTTTCTTTTCACTGTTAGAGAAGTACGAGAAAAGAAAACGGAGATTCAGAGTTTATATTTGTAGAGTAATTACTCCCTGCATTGCTTGGCTAGGAAATCACAGGCATGAGGTCACTCTAATTACGTTATTCTGTCAAGAAAGAACAGAGTAAAATCCCTATGGATTTTTTTCTTTTAGTATTTATGCATGAGTGGTTTGGTAGGTGAACTGAAAGCTCATTATTGGTTCAAACATACAACTTCTTCTGTCTGAAAAATAAAAAGTAAAATAAATCACAGACTAAAACTTAGAAATAGAGTTTAATTCTTCCTTGAGCTGACAGCTTATTGTTTTCCAGGGACGCACAATGACAACATCTCTTTGTGAGAAATGTCTTTTGAAGAGAAATCTGCATTTATTTTGCAGGTGTATTATTTGCTGGAATACAATTCTCTCACTCAAACAGGGGACTCCTTTATATTACTGTGTGAACTGCAGTTCATGAAGAGATGGAGGTAATGACTTTAAACTGGGAGAGGGCAGGTTTATATTAGATACCAGGAAGAAATTGTTCCCTGTGAGGGTGGTGGGGCCCTGGCAAAGGCTGCCTGGAGAGCTGAGACTCTGCCCTTCCTGGAAATGTTCAAGGCCAGGCTGGATGGAGCTTGAAGCAACCCGGACTTGTGGAAGGTGCTTGGGTTCCCTGTTTTGACTCTGGTTTAAGCTTCTGGTGCCTGCCATCCTATTTGACCCTGTGTTCATGCAGTGAACTCAAAGTGTGAATATCTCGTGTTGATATTCAACACGAGAGGGTGTTCAGGTGTGATGCTTCAAAGGGCTTTTAAAAACTTCTAAAATACTGGAGTGTTCTAACAAGTTAATTTTTTTGCCTAATTTGTGAGAGAAGTGTGGAAGAAACCCAGAAACTTCTGAGTAACTTCTATTTCCTGAATACAACATATGACATTTCTTTGAGGAAAAAAGATGCATTCTGTGGAAACCTTATGAAGGGATCAAAATGCAGCATGACTCTGTATTAGAGGTGCATATTCCCTATCTGAGTATTGGACAAGATAATAGAAGAAATGGAATGACTACTCTGTTTGTGTAAATGTTCAGTATATTTTACTGTCACAGTTTTTGCTTCCAGATAACTACAAGTATTTTTATAAATGGAGCTCAATGTGCAAAGAGTTAATTCCCTAAAACTGTGATGTCAGGGCTGGGCTCTCTGGTCCCAACTCCATTCTCTGCCATGATGTCTTCATCTACTGGTGCAGGGAGTTCAATCTGCACAGAACAACTACTTGTTATCATTATAAGCCAAGTAATAATTAAACCAAATTGAGTTCATAGTTACCTGACTGCTTGACAGCTGCTGTCTCAGCTGAAGAAGCTGAAACAACTGAGGTCATGACACGGCCAGAGGTGTCCTGAGGCATTGCTCACCAAAATTCATGTTTACTGGGTTGCATTTTTGTATCCAATTTGAAATTTACAGTCAGTGAGTGGAAATAGCTCAATCTGGGCAGAAAGGCACATCCTTTATGAGTCCTAGATCAGAACAAAGGAGTACAGAATTTTGTGAGGAACCTCTTTCATTAGTTTATTTAGATCTGTCTCTTTTTTCTTTGTTTTCTTTTCTTTTTTTTTAAGAGGAGAAAATAGTGTTCTCCTTATCTGCAGTGTCAATTCACATTACATTAATTAATTTACTTGTCTACTGTGAAGTTTAGTGAAGTTACAGGGAAATATTGGGCAATAACACTGAAGAAAAATTACAAATGAGAAACTCCTTTCAAACTGTGCAAATATCTGCTAATACAAATTTAACCTGCCTAACCTATCACAATTATAGCCTTTTTATTTCTAATTATCTAAATTAATTTAAGCTGCTCCTTAACCGTGAGTAATTTCTTACTATTACTGCTATTTCAGTGACATCAGCTGAGAGTATCTTCAACAATTTTTTGTCTTCCTTGAAATTGCAGAACCTTTTGTTCACATCTCCATTCTCAGGATTTTCCCAGGAATCTATGGTTATATCTGAACACTGATGAGAAGTGAAGTAGTACAGAACTCCTAGAGAGTATAACCAACTAGCAGTTGGCTTTCTCTTTCTTCTTTTTTTTTTTTTTTTTTGAGATAAATTGCCAAACTGGTTTAACTGGTTTGTTCAGCCTTTTCCCTGTTATGTTAATGCTGTCTTTACTCCACACAGTCAGAGCATCACAGTATACTTCAGATCTGAGAGATCTTTCAGCCACCTCCTTTCAAGTGGAAATCCTGAACAATCTTTTTACTTCTCACTTTTGACAATAACTATTTCAAGTTTGATTGTAGTTTACTTTTTTTTTCCTTAAATGCTTTGTCAACACCTGCAGTTAGCAATCTTTCTTGTCCCTTTGTTCTTTCATTTTTCCCTTGAATCCCATTCTAAACTAGTTCCATGCTTCCGCGTTCAGCTCTCCGTGAAAGACTTGCCTCAAATACCCTTTAAATCAAGTAGGAACGAAAAACCTAAGAGAGAGGAAGTGGGAAAAAAGGGATAAGCTTGAACAAGCAGAAAATATCCGCAGCTGAACACCTGTTCCATACCTTGCACTATGACACTGGCAGTTCAAATTCCTGATTCTGCAAAACAATTCCAGGATCTCAAGTTCTGGACCAGAACCAGATTAAAGAAATCACATTAAAAGATGCAACCTAGCTACTTTTTCAATAATGCTGTTTCTTTATCAGCAGGACTTTCTTGAACAGGTAGGACTTTCTTCATTTCTCCATCTACAAATGGAGCTTTTTCTGAAGTTTACATTCAGAAAAACATTCAGTTTACATTCAGCTTTTTCTGAAGTTACTACAGTGACCATGCGGACTTGGTGCTAGACACTGATTCCAGGCAGTTTTCTGACCAATAAAGTTCGGGAGTTATTAGCTCAGGCTTTGTTTTACACCTTTTCCATCACAAAATTCCACTAAGTTTTTGATTTGTGATGCTTATGGGCCACTGATCATGAGGAATAAGTTTCTCTATCACACATTGTGAGAGCCACCACAAGGTATCAGTCAGTAGTCTTCTTCTGCATGGAGCCACACAAACCAGGAAACACTGGAAGCTGTGCCTGTGAGGGCATAAGATGTTTGCACTGGCTGCAATGAGGGATACAAGGGATAAGCCTCATTAAGCACTTGTCACAGCACCTGCTGTCTGAAACAATACTGCTGTTTGACATCTCTGTTAACAGCCTCTGACATTTTAATGCTATCCTGCATATCCATCTTCATACATATTGTTTGCCTCTTTCATTGTGTCAAAATAGCAATTAACTTCCAGCTTGCCATACAACAAGGTACTGAGTTTTATAAATGCTCAAAAATGTTGACTAGTTAAGTCAAAGTGCTGGTGCTTGACATTGATTTATACCCACTTCATGTGTGACCTGCCATTTTCTCAGTAAAAAGTGAGACTTCCTGCTTACCTGCCATTTTTTCTTTGATTATTGGTGTGCTAGTTTACATAAATTGGTTTGTTATGTATGTGTCACCCTGGGATTTCAAATAATGAGTTTATTTCCATTTGGGAATGGCATTTTCAAAAGAAGAAAGGAAACACAGTTGTCAGATAAAGTTGTCCAGAAAAGGACCTGACAACTATGTAGAAAGCAACTTTCCTTCCTATGTTGAGAGGTCCTTTTGCTATGTTTTCCAGACATTAAGTGTTTTATGTGGGTGATACAATTAACATCAGTAAAAGGTATATTTCCATCTTCTTCTATACATTCTCCATAAAAGGAGAAAGTTTGTCTTGCTACAGACCAAACTTTCCTCTGCCCCTGCTTCTTGGCCTTGAAGAAGATACCGAAAAGTTGGTTTATTAGAAGTCCAAGTCTCAAAAAAAACCAAAACAACAACAACAACACAACATGAAAAACCAAGAAAAAAAGAAACCCCCCAAAAACTGTATTCCTTTTTCTTCCTCTATAATCTTCTTAGAAGGTTTTTACTGCAGGATTTCTAGTTAGGAAATGCCAACCAACATAAACACACTCTGTGCCTTGAACAACACCACTTGAATTCAGTCTCTACTGTCACTGAGCAAAGTCTCCTTTAAATCGCTTTCCATAGCTGTCCTTTCACAGGGAAGAAAAGCACTCTCCTTTCATTTTCAAGGATTCTAAAAACTCATCTGCTAAAATGCTGTGCTAGAGCTCAGTTCCTCTGCCATAGGAAATTTAATCATTGGTTGAATGGAAGCAGGCTACAAACACCTCTGGAGGTAGGAGAAGAATTATTAGGAAGACATCTCTCATAGAAGTGATATGCAAAACCATTACACATATCCCAATGTACTTGATATAAAGAAAAGCAGTTTCTGAGAATTGAAAGTGTGTGACCTTACTCCTCAACAGTGATTGAATAAAAACTCTCTGTGGCTCTGCTTTCTCAGCTACACGCATTGCTAAGCCCTATTTGCAGTGACCTGTTGAGAAATCAATTGAAAACTTACCTGGAGTTTTGTCTAGGGATTGAAGACTACACAGCTAGGTCTAGCAGCAAAGGATGGAAGTTTTTTACTGAAAAACAGGATTTACATTTTTTCACAATTGCTTTTGTGACTTGAGGATTTATCAGTCAATTAAGTAGAATTATTGAGACAAACCTCTGGGCTCACTCACAGCTGACTTCAATGAAATGCCAATAATTGAGTATCCCTCTCTGTTTGAAGAGCGCAAGGCACAGCAGACAAAAATCAAAGCAAATACATGTGTTCCTTGGATTTGAGAAATGTCTCTAATCTGGTTTCTACACAAGCCTACCAATGGGTCCTCCACAAAGGCCATTTGATGGCTTATTATTTAATTCCCTTCCACTGTATTATTCAGGGATTAATGTATTTATAATAGGATTTAATGGGAAATAATACATTGTGGTGCTTGGAGTTAGTAACAAGGGTCATTTGGTAGGAGTTTGTCAGTACACTCAGCAGGAGCTATAGAGCCATTGTCTCCTAAAAGGTTTTTAACGGCATCAACACCTTGAAGGATCTGTGCCAGGTCACAGTGAGTTTTATGCTGTTGAGAAAAACTCAATGCTTCCAATGCTTCAGCCCTGATACTGTGTGAAATAATTTGTCAGTTCAGAGTCTATGACACAATAGACTCTGAACTGAAGAAATGTTCACTTTGCTCCAAGAACCAAGGCTTTTTATGATGTTCTGTTGGAAGTTTGGATAGTGTCTGAGTTGGTGAGTGCTATGACCATTCCAAGCTTTGACTGATCCAGTACTGGGTCAGTCATCCCAACAATTCCCAACAATTTTGGCTCTCTGTGGTAGATTAATGAGATCTGCACCCGAGTCTCATCCAGAACAGCCTCCTCTCAAAGTAATGTAGATGTGAAAACAAAGTACAGGGTATACAAATGTATTCTATTAATTAAATTAAAAACATGGAACGAGAAGGAGCATAATTTATTTCTTACAGATTTTCTACAGAAGAAGCAGAAGTCAGAAAACACTCATATTGGAAGAAATCATATGGGAGCCTTAGTCAGGATAGTGCTGTATGATAATCTTGAAGTTCTAGTGACAAGAATTAGTGTCAATGTAGAACAGAGGTGCAGATCTTGCCAGGCATGTACACTGCTCATTTACCTCACATTTTTAGAGAAGCAGGATTGCTGCAATGCAAGATGGCATTTTAGCATGGATATTCATGAGAGTGTAGCTGGGGCACCATTCTTCCCTGTACTATTCTCCTCTGTAATACCCACCAATTCATGAGTCTCTGTGTGACTGTGCTGTGTGCCTAATGCTGTTTTAAATGCAGATTCTGGCATTTAATACAATTAAGTGAGAGTCTCATTACGCAAACTATTTGCAACAAGATTATCCCTAGGGCTCAAAACCTTGAAGTAATTGAATGAAATAGTAAACTGCAAACAATAATGTGCAAAGAAGTTTGACAAGGAGGCAGTCAGATGCAAATAAATTTGAGCAGAGGAGCCCATTGCTAATGAAACATCACAAGCTGGAGTGAAGATCTCTGCCTCTAGGGAGCTGTTGGGATGCCAGTGTGTAGATTAATGTGATGCAGAGAGAGAAAAAAGATTAGGAACAGCAATTAATGGAATACAACAAATGCTTGGTGTCTGGGTTTTGATCAATTTGAAAGGCAATTACTTATTCCTGAGTATGTGAAATTCCTACAGCATGGCTTAGATATGTTCCCAAAAGTGTACTGCTCCTCTGAATAAGGCTGTCCAGGAAGGACTCGGTCATTGACTGGATCACTGACTGGGTTATTTTGTCTCATGCAAATATATAACATTTGATCCCATTGTCATGAACTTCCTGGTTTCAGGGTGAACTATTTGGTTTCTCACACAAGCCTGCTGGGTCTAGGATATCTCTTGGGTAGGTGCTCAGACTAGAAATTCCCTACCACCTGTTTTCTGCTCCAGAGCTTTTACTTGATTATAAAATCTACCACTTTTCTCTTTTTTGTTTCTGTGTGCCTTTCAGCTGAAACTCTCCTATGGGCTCAACTGCTAACATGTAAGATCTCCTTGCAGTGTAGGAAGACACAATTTTCACTTTCTGATGTGCACACAACTATGTCACTGCCTTCACCTTTTCATCTCACATATTTGGACAATTTTTCCTCCAACACCTGTGGCAGCAGTATCCCTTAAGGTGATGTAGGTGTGGTGGGCATGCAGCACCCAAACGCTTCCTGATGTTCTGGGAGCTAAGAGCTGGTCCTGAATTCATCCTCTCCTGTTTATTTCTACATTATACTTGTGGCAAAGGGGTGTTCCTGCCAATGTTTTAGGTTACTTGGTCTAACCACAGCACCGTGAATATGAAACACTGAAGAAATAAATGTGTATTTTTCTGACCAATTTACCTGGACTCTGTATTTAGACTTACATGACTGATAAAAGTGAGAAATTCCTGGCAAACAGATTCCTGGGAAACAAGTAATGTCATTGAATTTAGCACATATTTCTTGGATTCCTTGTCTACAGAATGGAAAAGATAATCTTGTTAATTTTCTTCCTTTCTACAGGTGTGGTCTTAACCCAGTATAGGAACACCTAGACTCCAAATTTTACTTTTACATAACTAAAAATTTTTGCATAGGAGGTAGAATCCCTCAGTCAAAGGCAATCTTCCTGAAACACCAGCTACAGAGTACCCATGCTTTTGACTCTAGTAATTCAAAGCACTTGAAGCCAATGCTTAGGGGGCCACCTTAGTCTCTGGACTTTAGACTGTAACAAGAGAGAACATGAAGTCTTTTATACAAAAAAAAAAAAAACAAAAAAAAAAAACTGCAAAATGAAAAGTCATGGTAACTGCTCTGAAAATGCACCTCAGTTTTGGGATGAACTTGGTGTGAAATTGTTCTTTGCTGAACTTCAAAGGCAACTTCTGCCTCTTTCTCTGCTTCCTCACTTGGATTTGTTTTGTCCGCAAACACCGCTTCAAGCTGTTCTGTGCTGCTCCCCCCTGCCTAAAATCTCTCTGTACATTCCCCAGCCTCAGCTGAATATCTCCATGAACTGTTCTGTATGATGACTGCACAAGACTTGTTAAACCTGAAGTGGTGATGCCCTGGTTGGAGTCACCCTGTCTGCCAGGATTGTTATCCTCCCTCAAGTGAGCTGAGCTAGTGGAAGTGTGTCAGGGACATTTAAGAGCCCAGGTACCTCAAGTGGAAGAAATTCTCATAATCTCTGCCTATTTAGGCTGTCTGTGACTCTGCCAAGGGGAAGTGGGATTTGTTGCTTAGGTAGCTCAAGGAGGACTAAAGGTCATGATGAAATATTCTGGTGAGTGCTGTGGCAAAGGAACAAAACTGGGATTAGTGGGAGTTTTCAGTAATAATCACATCTTGTTCTGGCTGCTGTCACAGATCGTTTTGTCACTGCCTAAGGTAGCTCAGAAGTGATTTTGGAATACTGTGCGTGGACTTTAAGTGGTATGGACTATTCCTCATCCAGATGTGTGGCTGTGAGCCTGTGTGTTTATCAGTGACACACAAACTGCCTGAGAGAGGCAGACAAATTCTGCAGGGCTCCTGGGGTTCAAGTGCCCTCCTGCGTCCTTCTGCTTGCTGGAAAAACTTCTTGCCGAGCAATGGAAGATACATCTCCCTCTTCTGGTCCAGGAATATCACCTTGGCCATCTGCATCTTGCAGCTCATGTCAGGGAAGTACTGGGCACCTGGACATTTCATAGACTCAAAACTTCACATCATGATGTGTCCTTCAGTGAAGAATGTCTTTTTATGGGGGGAACCTAAAAATATTCTAAGCCAAAGTAAAAGAAAACAAACAAACAGAAAAAAAAAGTCATCAGTAGTCAGGATAGAGGAACTGCAATTTTTTGCAAAAGACTCATGTGAAGAAACGAAGGAAAAAAAAAAAAACAAAGCAGTGTTTACTCTGTTAAAGCTAAAAATAAAAGTCTGTCTTATACATCCAATCTAGGCATGCACCTGCCAGGGATTTTACCTTTCTGTCTCTTTGGAAAGGTTTGGAATTGTGCTCTTTGTTGTGTGAAACAAAGCTGGCTTTTACTGGGAGCCCAGCACAGATGTGTATTCACCTGGGGAAGTTTCATCACAACTGCAGCAAACTCAGGGTGTTCCAACCTGCCTTATGGTGTGTTTGATTTCCAAACACACCTTCTTCCACTCTGTCTGGAAACAGTGTGGTTCACACAGACAGCATGGTTCTGATATTATGTTCTCCATAATCTAAATATAAAAACATGCACAGGCTGTTTACAAGGAAACAACATTTTCCTTTAGGGCTAAAATCACCACTAACTGCTTTAGAAATACCATTACTTGTTTGATGTCTCTCCAGGGAATGCATAAAATATCTCCATTACTAAATATATTAGTTCCACTGTACTTATCTGGAAAATATTACTATGTTTTGCAATAGTTATAACAACAGAAGATTGGCTTAGTGATCAATTTCCCATTTATTTGATGTTTACATTTGAAATTATCGTTTCATGTGGCATGTTCTTGATTTTTTAAAGCTTTCTTCTTAGTTTCTTTCTATTTCTATTTTCTTTATTATTTCTTTCATTACCAACAGAAATGTCATGCCTTTTGTCCTTTGAACTTCCTAAGACAGATGGGCATGCTTCTGGTTTGGGCAGCTATAAGGTTATAATTTTTAATGCTTCCTATAAAGTGCTTTCCTACACATGTTCCCTATACAAGTCTAACTGCTAGACCTAAAAAAATGTAACTTTTATCATCAGAAAGGCTGTAAAGAAAGGAAAATATACCAAACAGGAGTATATTCAGACAATGGTTAATAACATGGAAAGTTTCTCCTATATGTTAAAAAAATAAAATACATATATATATGTGTGTGTGTGTCTCTGTGTGTGTGTGTGTGTGTGTGTGTGTTTACCTTGCTAAAGGGTGAAAAATTATTCAAGTTTTTTGAGCTTGTTCTTTTCCCTTTGTATAGGTTCTTCAGCCACCAGTTTTGCTATTGGACCAAAGTGGAAGTTTCACAGCATGGGGAGAGCGGACGGTCAAAGGATGCATTTCACATTTTCAGGAACTCTTTTTCCATTGATTTCCAAAATACTCAACAATAAGCAGGTAGCTTTAAGGAAAGTGAATAAAAGCAAAGGCAATTTGGCTACTGTTCAGGGTTATGCCCTCATGCTGTCAGTGGGATTGCTGAGAATCGGAACCAGCTGCAATGGGTGCTGGCAGCAACACCCACAGTGCCAGAAGGATGTGACAGGACAACATGGGACATGGCAAAACAGCACAGGACTCATGTACCCACCCTCCTTCTTGCTGACCTTGTGTTTTCTGTAGATTTCTCCTGCCCCCATGTCCAGAGCCCTCAAGACCAGGCAGCAGGATGGCAGAGGGAAACCCTCCAGTGTTCCTGGGCAGGCCTGGGTGAAGGAGGAGGAAGAGGAAGGCCCTGGGGCTGCCCCAAAATGGCCTCCTGAAAAGATGGAGAAGTTCCAGCCGGTGTGGGCAGGCGAGTGGCAGAGCTGGGTTGAGGGCCAGTGATCTTGGCCCCATCCCATCCCCTGTGGACATCCCCAGGGAGAAGAGGGAAGAGGGGATGGGGCCAATTCCCTGTGGCAGTCGTGCTCCATTCATTGAGCCTCCCTGTGCTGGGCCTGCCTCGGGAGCGTGGTTCCAGGGAGGATCAGCTGTGTTCTCCAGCCTTTCCCACAGCTCCTTAGCTCTGATTGTGCCTGGTCTTTGCCAGACCACATAGAGAACCTGACTCCCAGCTGAGAACTCCTGTAATGCTGAGGCTAGTGCTGCTGTGCTGGATTTGCTTGCACAGACAGAAACCTCCAATCTGAAGCATGTAGTTAGCTGTGGCCAGTGCCTGGTAAGGATTTTAACCCATTTTTAGTGCATTTTTAAATCAAGGGCCTGATTTCCAGATGTGCTAATAATTGGCAGAAAGGAGAACTTCCCTGTGGGAGCAGATGGAGAGTTACCACTTTTGGAAAGCAGCTCCTAAGGATTTAGACATCAGATTCATTGGCTCCTGGACAGTAAACAACCACTGGATATCACTGTGTGCACGTAAAGGAATACATACCTTAGAGGCATTTGCAGGTGGAAATAACCATGGACAAACTATGGGTTAGTCATAGTTAGTCCATGGTTATTTCCATGGGTTAATGTTTTCAAGGGCAAAAATGCAAGCTGTATAACTTAATACCTGATAATTTATCTCTTGTCTTTTTTCATCTCCTTTTTTAATTTTAATAAATCCAGAAGTTTTTGGTTCCACACATGAAATTCATCAGACACTAGTTTCTCTCAGCTTTACGCTTTACCCTTTTGTCCTTTGCAAACATAACCAAGTCATATTTAAATATTTTTGTAACCATTAAAATTGTGAACTAGCCTGAACTATGATACCTCCAAGGAAAGCCACCATCTTTAAGACAATTGTATGTTTACAACTGTATTTTTTTTGCTTCTCTTACAGACATTGTTTTAAAATATATGTTGAAAAATCCCTGAATGTATATGATAGTTTTTTAGATTGTGTTATGGATTTTTGCTTTTATTTCCAAGTCCAAGTAGGAAAAAATATAAAATCAGCATCTTCCAAAGTAATTTTCCCTCTGCAGAGCAACTTGCAGTCTTTTAAGTGAATAATATTCTCTTCTTTTAAATCTCATGGAGAGATTTGTTGATTCTATTCCTTTCCCCAGCCGGGGCTCATGTTATCACTATTACCTTACAGTCATGGTGAGAAACATGCACACAACATTACCATTTGTGTTTTGTCAGCTACCTGATTATCTAGCAATATCCTCAGATGCCTTATATTAGGGATAAATCCCACTGGATCCCACTTCATTCTTTTGATTGTGGCAGAAATATTGCATAAAAGCCTCGCATTGTTTCCTACTGCTTTTCCTGGCACTGGTACAGAAGATTTTAGTTCAGTCTTATTGAGTCTATTTCTGATGTGTTCCAGCTTTGTGTCCACTGGCATTTATCTGCCATATGAGAAATATTCAGAAAAATATTTTTTTTTGATGTAAAGGCAATATCAACTAGCTAGTTTCAGGGTTATTATAAATCCTACATTGTTCTGAAATATGCATAGAAGATACAAGTTATTTTCTCATAGTTTCCTTTGCCTTTGCGTCTCTAGAAACCTCTGTGATTATTTTATATGAATTTTGATTCCTTATTTTAGGCAGGATCTATGCCTGATTATCTGCACTCAGTTTCATTTCTGCTTTTTTAACTAAAGCAGCTCACCACTCTTACAAGGCCACAGTTGTTTCTGGCATGAACTTCTGGAGCAAGCATGCTTGTGGGGAAAACCTCTGCGAGAAGACACAGCTAAGTGTGACATTCTCCCTCAACACCAAGAGACCTGGGAAAAAAAAAAACAAAACAAAACCAAAAAAGTGGAAAAATATCCACCTCAACCTGTTAATTTTTCATGTGTTTGAATCTGTAGTCATCAGGGAATTGTATTTTTTTCTCCGGATCAGTACTCAACATTCTTAAAGGAGGTAATTCATTAAAAAAGTAGTAATTAATAGAATCACAGAATCATCAAGGTTGTAAAATACTTGCAAGGTCATTAAGTGCAATCGTCAACCCAGCATCACCATGTTCATTATAAATCCTGTTCTCAGGTGCCATATCCACATATCTTTGGAACCCTTCCAGGGATGGTGACTCCACCATTTACATGGCTGTCAATTCCAACGCTTTGCATCCCCTTCCATGGAAAAAGTTTTCCTGATATCCAGTCCACACTTCCAATGGCAGCTTGAGGCTGTTTCCTCTTTTCCTGTCCCCTGTTCTTTGGGATCAGAGCCTGACTTTTCCCTGGCTGCACCCTCCAGTGCAGAGAGTTGAGAAAGGTCCCATCTGAGCCTCCTTTTCTCCAGATTCAGACCCCCTCCCTCACCCTGTCCTGGTGCTCCAGGTCCTTCTTCAGCTCTGTTTCCTTCTCTGGACTTGCTCCAGCCTCTCAAAGTCCTTCTGACTGTGAGGGGCCCAGAACTGGATATGGCACTTGAGGTGTGGCCTCAGCAGTGCCAGCACAGGGGACAGTCACTGCCCTGGTCCCACGCTGTCTGGCACAGCCCAGGGGCCATTGGCCCTCTTGGCCACCTGGGCACACCTGGGCTCATGTCCAGCTGCTGTCACCAGCACCCCAGGGCCTTTTCCAGCCACTTTCCCCCATCTGGAGCTGCAGGTGGTTGTTGTGACCCGAGGACAGGACCCAGCTCTTCCCCTGGTTGTCCCTCACCCCACTGGCCTCATCTCATGGATCCAGCCTGTCCAGACCCTTCTGCCCTCCAGCAGATCCACATCTCACTCAGCCTGGTGCTGTCTGTGATCTTGCTGAGGATGCACTCAATTCCCTTGACCAGATGATCAATGAAGATGTTAAATAGAGCTGATGAACTGTTCCACCAGCTCCCTCAGTTTTCCTGGGTGATTCTCATCCAGATCCATGGACTTGTGTGGGGCTGAGTTTCACAGCAGTTCACTGACCTTTCGCTGATGGATTATGGGAGCTTCATTCTGCTCCCTGCCTCTCTCTTCCACCTCATGGGGCTGGGTACCTTGGGAACAAGTAGTCTCACTATCAAAGACTGAGGCAGAAGAGGCAGCTCCTCATTCTTTGTTTCTCTGTTTTCCTGCACATCCAAGAAAGGATTCTCCTTGACCCTCCTTTTGTTGCTGATATATTTGCATAAACACTTCTTGTTGTCTTTTATAGCAGTGTCAGTTTAAGTTCTAACAGGTCTTTGGCCCTTCTGATTTTCTTCTTCTTCCTGCATGACCTTACAGCATCCTTGTAATCCTCCTGAGCTGTCTGCTCCTTTTATCCAGAGGCAAATACTGAAAGTCACACATGGATGTTTCATCACTATATGATGCAAGCCTCAGTGCTCAAAGCCAAATAAAATAACCCAAGGAAAATAAGGAGTTTGTGCTTTAGGTGCTTCAATGTCCTTTTTTCTTCCCCGCACACCTGATCAAATGTTTTTGAATAATCCTTTTGAATACACAAGAGTTAACAACAAATTGATTTAGATTTTGGAAATAAGGATTTCTCTGCCTTCCTGAAAAAAAAAAAAAAAAAAAAAAAAAAGCATGTTTGTGGCTAATTTCTACATTTATATATTGCTATCTTTTTGAGTAAGGCATGCCTACAATTTTGTACAGAATGTACAATTCCCATGAGGATATGGATGATGGGATTGCCTTATATAAAGCCCAACATTTGAAATATGCATACCTTTCCTTAAAATAGTAATGCAAAACAATATGGGGTGGGTAAGATTTATTGTAGAGATGGTAAGGAGGTGGCTACAGATTTTTCAAATATTTATTAATAGGCCCTTTTGTGCCATCCATTTCCATAGTAACAGAATAGCTCATGCAATCATGGCCTCATTCTTCATTTTCTGAAGATAAATAGATGGGAGCTGAGATGCACAGATGAGGCTAAAAACCCATTTTAAAACTGGATTTCTGCACTGGAGACAGTCTGAAATCTACATTTCTGGAGTCCTCTAAATGGCTTTAACTCCAATTGATCTATCTTTTACTGCAGGACAAAGTAATTAAGTAATTAGTCACCAAATAAATTAAATCTTTTCTTATTTTGAGTGTTTTGCTAGTCATTTTGACTGATTTACTGGGTGGTTCATGTGTGAAGCCTTCCTTGGGAGCAGCATGCGTGGGAGCACAACCACAGCATGTTTGAGTTCTGCTGATTGACCCTTTGAGCCCAGTGTATTTCTTGCTTTGTTTCTGAAGGACTTCAATTCCTAGGTAGCACTGGCACTGTGTGTTGGTCTCAACATATAAATTTTAATTGAATTTGTTGGAAAAGCACTGAAATATTTAACTTTAGGGTGAGAGTGTATATCTACTGGACTCATCCCAAGGATTTTTGGAAACATTGGTTTTCCTTCACCCATATCTCACACTATTTAATATTAAGGCATCACTGGAAGACCCACACTAAATCTTATCCACTCAAAATGAAAGATTTATTGGGATTTTTCTGAATATTTAAATAGTGCAACAAAATCCCTTTTTCTTCCAAATGAAGCATATTTCTGAGGAAACTGAGTTTTCTAGCAAGGAAGAACATTAGTGAAAAATAGTTAATCTGTTCCAGCAGATCTTTGGATTTCTAAAGTGTGAATTCTGGTGCTGGAGGTTGGGGTCTCGTGTGCCCTTGCCCTCAAAGAGGTTGTTTCCTACAGAGGCCAGCAGCGGAGACCCGAGACAGCTCGATATCAGAGCTGGGCTTTTCAGGGTGTGCCTCTTTCAGCTCTGGTCCTGCCCCTTACTTTTCCTGGGTAGACAGCAAGGGATACCTCCTGAGCTGTTCCCTGGCTCTTGCCCCTCATCTCACCTGGGTGAAGCTGTTGGCCAATTGAGTTCCATGCCCTCCTCCTGGGGAGCAACTTTTGCCATCCAGCTTTTTCCAGCCAACTCTCATGGGCTGAGCTCTGGCTGCCAATAGCTCAGGAGCATTTCTCAAGGTAACCACTGAGTTTCTTGTTTGGAGGAACATCAGAAACAAAAAGGTGACATACTAAATGTTATTACTTTTTTTTTTTCCCCTCTTCAACTGCCTTTAACTAATGCTCCCTTCTCTCCAACAAAAACAATGACACCTCTAATGACACTTGGAGGATCCAGTGTCCATATGAGCTATGCTTCTGTATTACCTCCTCTTCCTCTGCCTGGTTTCCATTTTTTCCTTTTATGTCATTCCTTTCTCCATAACTGCAAATATTTATTTCTCCCCACTGACTGAAAAAGCTCTAATTGGTTGTACCTTCAGGTTGTACTTTTCCTCTGAGTGTTCATCAGCAAACAGTACCTTTCACACTCATGGCTTAGGCAGAAATTGTATCAGGCTTTATCAGTTTTTCTCTTCTCTGTGATGAAGTTTGAGTCAACATTCACTCATGACTCCTGTGGAAGCATCACCTGGAGCTTTTTCAGAGAATATTCTATTTCCTGCATCCCTGAGGCTCTTGGCTGAGGTTTTGGAGTGAAATCAGAGAAAGACACCAGGACAAGGGGGAGAAAAACATGCCCAGAGACTGTGTCAGGAAAAGAGACATTTATTTTTAATTTTGTGAAGATTTTCCCAAGTCCTCTTTGTGCTGCCAGCGGGGATTCTTTTTTGGCTGGGGGCCATCCAGGGGCCTGTGAGCCTTCCTCTTTGGGTAGCTCCATAATGCCCCAGACAAGTGGTCCCTGTCCTGGCTAGGAGTGCAAGGGCAGTGACTAGAACCGTGGGCAGAGGGACCTGTGGCCACTTCCTGCCCTGACTCCTCGTGAGGATGGACCTGCTCTGTGGGGATGGGGATAGAAGGGAGGTGGCTGGGACCATTGTGGGTTCCAGCTGGACCCCATCTCCAGCTAGAGCTGCTGGAGCTAGAGGTAGTTGCCAGGTTGTCCCCCTTATCCCTGGCAGCATGGGAGTGCATCAGGCTCCTGGCCCTCTCACTACACCAGCTCTCAATGACACTGATGATGCTGTAGACCAATGGTCCTGTATGCTCCTGCAGTAAATGCTGCAACCTCTGGACCAGGACCTCTGCAACAGGACCATGTATGCATAGACAGTGCAGGATGCTGCTCTCTGCACTCTCTACCAGCCACCACTGATCCCAGTATATCCCCACCAACCTCTGGTGCAGCCAGGGCTGCACCAGGTCCAAGAGCTGCTGCTGCTGGCGAAAAAGTCCTGCCCAGACCTCGGGCAGGAGGTCACCCACAGCCATTGGGCAAAGGGGGCTGTTTTCAGCCAGACAACTGGCAGCTGTCCCAGCCTGGCTGCTGGACTCTGATGGCCCTTCCATGTCCACGTCCATATCCCTGTCCATGTCTGTGTTTCGCAGAAGCTTAGGGAAGAGCAGAGGACCATGGGCTGCTCCCTTTTGCAAACATCCTTGTCAGCAGTCCAGGATCAAGCCAGTCTGACCCAGGCTGTGCTGGCACTTTATATAGCAGTGAGGAATGTGATGCTACAATCATCCCCTCTGTTGTCACAATCCATCACTTGGTAATGTCATCCTCTGCAACCAGTGATGACACAACTGAATGTGACAATTGAAATATGTAAGATACAGACACTATATTATACAGGACACAAGGTCACAATCCATCCCATTGTGATGTTACAATGGACATTGAGGCCTTGGCTGTGACTTTTGCCCCCTTAGCTGCCCTCACGCTTCACCTTCTCCAGTATAATTCTTGTCAAAAAAGCAACTCAGTCCTGATCATCTTCTTCCCTGTTGCTGCCATCTTAGTTATATCTGGTCCCAGGTTTGGGATTTTGCACAGCATTTGGGCAATGTCAAATTTGAAATTGATGGTGCTCTTCTCTTGCAAGTTTCCCTTTCCCGCCATCTCCCCAGTTCTCCTCCCCAAGATGTTGGCCATCACTTGGGCAACTCTTCTTCATAGATTGTGAAATCCAGCCATTCCTCACAGTGCCAACTGAAATTTTTCCTAGCTTCCTGCACCAGCTTATGCTGCAATTTCTCATGGTCATTAATGGACCTGTCTGCAACCTCGTCAGTTTTCTGCAGCCATCAATCCATTAACACAGGTCTAATGGTTTGACTTTAGATTATGTTGCTGTCCTTTACTGGTTACACAACCACTAAATAGAATAAAGTGAGAGTGAAAATGGAGGTATAAATACTGAGTGCTTGTTTGTGTTTCAGTGTCACATGGTCATAAAATGTTTTTACAGCCATTAGAGCAGCAGAGGTTTTTAAGAGAGAATCATGTCTCTTTAATGCTTCCCTAACAGGAGTGTGAGGTCCAGGCTGATGTACTTTGTATTGGGTTTTTGAATACTGATTTTTATTAGTGGCTTAGAAAATAGGAGCATAATAAGTCTAGTATTGCTGCACATGAAAGTCAGGAAGGAGGAAGAAAGGTTATTTTAAGAGCACAGCCTTAAAATTTCCATTAAGACTTGAAATGATTAAAGAAAAAGAAATAGAAAGATTTAGGTTTCTTACATAATTCTTTGGAAGAAGAGTGTTTGCGTGATTTGTGTTAGTAGCATTTATAAAGGAAAGCACAGCAACTGTATCAAGTAAAGGACATTCAGTTAAATCACTTATATTCTACTTTTTATGACATGATTGAGTTGTGAATTATGTTCATTTTCCTTGCATTTAAAGGCTAGAACAAATCATGAAGGCTTAGTTATAGGGAGTGTGTCCACGACTATAACTTTCTTCGTGTCAGCATGACTTCCTTGGATGCAGGTTCACTGTCTGAATTGTTCTGGCAGGTTTGAAGCACTGCAGGTTCTGCTTGGAGCTCAGATTGACTCCTTAGGGTGATCCAAGAAGGTTTGGCTTCTATCTGCCCCACATTAAAGTAGGCAGCATGGTCTATTAATAGGACTGCTGGCTTTGAACTCATGAGCTTGGATTCTAGTGCAAAGGTTTTGTTTCTATTTCCCATCCTCAGGAGATATTTGTCTTGTTTGCAAAGTTCTTTCAGTGATTTAGGTGAATAGAATAGATGGGATTGCTGTAGTTCTGGAGCTCAATCTCTGTACTTCTCCATGTGTGTCTTGTAGACAAATATGCATAAAATGTGAAGAATGAGGCTACAGGACATAAGCCAGATACTCATTTGTGCACCTGAAGTAGGATTAATGACTGAGCAGCCTTGACTGGAAGCTCAAGTGCAAATCAATTTACAAAATGATAAAGCAAGAACATTCTTAATGAACAGATCAAGCATTCTGAAGCATTATAGTTTGCATACCGTTCTCCTCCCTTTACAAAATTTTCTTGGAAGGCCATGTTCAATGGCACAGAAAAGGTAACGCCACATTTATGACAGTCATTGGCAAACATCACAAATCAATCTACAAAAATTAAATTCAGGGTTCCACCCTGCCAGAACTCTTCTGCATAGGTGTAAGGTGAGCTAATGGAGCTCTTCCTGCCAAGGAATGCACATGGTGGTGTGCACAGTTGGACATTGTCTTACAGCTGGAGAAAAAAAGTCCCATGAGGTGTCATTATGCTATTCGTGCTTGTCACTCACTCAGACAATGCATTCAACTGGAGATTAACTGTTATTAATTGTGCAAGAACTACTAGTCAAGCCATTAACATATTTTATTGTACATTCTGTTGAACACAGAGCACTCACTGGGGTGGTCTGCTGCTACTTGAGTGATCCTGGAGAATTTAAAGTTCAGCTGGGACACATGAGCTCATGGCAGGAGACTGCTCAGCACAGCCCTGTGGATAGTTATATCCACAATCAACAACTCCTCTTTCTCCCTACACCCCAAAGGAGGCAGCCCTGTCTGTGATTGTGTGTGTGCTCTTTTCACCAGAGCAATAGAGGAGAAATTTACTGGTAAGACAATTCTAACTTACATATCTGTCACTCCTACTGAATGTTTAATGAAGATTAATCTCTTGAGGTAGCTTTCTCTGCATGTTGCAGGGAAAGTGTGACACTTATTATGATGTGCAAACCTTGATTCTGTGCAGGGCTGAGATCAATAACAGTAGTCTCATATGTATTTGTAGTTGAATATCTATTGAATCAAGTCCTCCACGATTTATTTTAGGTCAAAGGACATTTCACCTCATCAACAAATTGGCGTGAGATCTTCAACAAGACAGGAGTTTCAAAAATCGGGTCTTTTTTTTTACTTTTGTTTCAACACTGAATTAATTTTTGAAGGCAGCTACCAGAACAGGAATATGCTCTGAAGAAAGACCTGGTAAAGATATGTTGCATTAGTAAACAGAACAATTTTCAGTTATTCACAGAGCCACTTCGGAAAAACTCTTGGAGCAACTGAATATTGGTAAATACATGGCTGAGCAAACACAGGATGCTGCTGTTAACAGAACACTGCTCATTTCTTTAGCATTTGGATCTGGTCTTGAAATAAATAAGTGTATACAAGTTTGACTTTTGGGTAGAGCCATCTGGACAGATCCAAATGACACCACTGACATCTTTAGCAACAGCTTGAGGTATGAGCAGGTCTTGTTCAAGATTCTCAGCCTGGTTAATTTCTTTTCCACAGGAGTGTAACAAATGCACAATGCTTGGTGAGAAGAAATAAAAAGCAACTCACCATGGCAGAATGCTCTTGTGTTTGCTATGACTGGAGATTCAGCATTAAAGTACTTTAGAGTTTGCCAGGAATGATTGGCAAGGTTTAAGAGGGTGCAAAATGCTACAGGAATTATTGTAAAGGGTAGAAATTATGAATTATGCCCCACTGAGAGGACAGTTATTCTATTACTGCATGTGGCACCACTGACAGTTCACACGGCAGGCTCACCAGGAAGTGATGGAGGGCCCGACCTCTGCTTATTTGCATCAGTGAAAGGAAGGCTGCTGGCCTCAGTGGTACCAGAGACTGAAAATTCATTCATTCTACAGCCAGTCCCTGTAGGCTTGGATTGTGAGGCACACAGGTTGTTCAGGTCCTTTTAGAGATTATTTTGTACCAATGGAAAAGAGTTAATGTGTCCCCAGGGCTTTTAGTTTGACATACTGTTCACGCTTTGAATTCAATTTTACAGGAAATAGGAAACAGTGTCATTTTTCTCATGCACTAATCTCTCCACAATATGGAGATCCAGTTCATTTCTTTGGTTCAGTTTTTGAGTCATAATATTAGAGATGTTTCGGTTTTTCCCCAGCTGTATAGTCACTATAAAGGTATCAATTTAATAATAATGAATATTGGCAATCTTCTTGGTGGCTTAGACATGTTATCACCAATTTATCCAAAGCTTGGTGGATATAGGAAAACTATGTTTAACATGTTTACTGATGTATTTAGTATAATTAAATTTGGTAAGAAATTTTTCCAATAGCAAACATATATATTTTCCACCAGCAGTTGGAGAGGTATTTCTGTTAACTGACTACTCATCAATCTGACTCACTCGGTGCAATGAAATCCCAAATACACAAGTGACTTCACAGCTTCTACCTCTATTTCTGCTTTTATTTATAAGCCAAGACAAGGTCAAAAGAAAGCCAAATCAAGACTTAGTCAATAAATTTTTTTCCCTATGAAATGGTGAGCTTTTTCTTAACTTAGCATGGTAGTGTAGTGTAAGTACTGCTCTTCCATATCTCTTTATTGAGGGTTAATAACAACATGTTGCTGGTGTAGAATGAACTGTGTATAACACTGGAATTGCAGCTGTGGGTGTAGGAGGTGATCAAAGGCCCACAGCTACTGACAGCTCACCAGCCATCAACTCCTCATAACTGAAATAAAATTGTCTTTAAATGAGCTGGTTCTGTGCATAACACAGAACACAACCACACCCCAGCACCACCATCATGTATCAAATTACATAGCTCTCAAATTATATACAGCAAATTTGGATATTATGTGGAACTGGAGATTGAGTAAGAAACTTTTGGCAGCACCCATGCAAAGATGAATCCACATTAATTCATCTGTATGAAGCTTCTCCTTGTTATCATACTCCTAACAAGGCACTTGGGATGCTTATGGGTCATCTTAAGCTGGTGAGACAATCCCAAACAGTCAAATTTCAGATCTCAGGAGCAGGCAGGTGAGCACAATGACACAAAAAGTTTGTGTTATCAGTTTTGATCTTATCATTCTGATGAATGAGCTTTAATAACTGCATCATTTTAGCTGTGGATAATGGTGTCGCAGCTGGCCTAACATTTCATTGGTGAGACCACAATCCTTAATAAGTGGAACAATTAATTATTTTGCTTATTAGGAATGTTTTCTTGGCTCACATAGGTACAAAAATTGTAGGTAAACAAGTTAGTGGAAAATGTCAACAGCCTAAGGAGTAACTTGGACACAACAACTGGGTTTCGGGTAGAGAGGTGTTCGTCTGAATATATATGCTGGATGTTTTTATAAAGCTCAACAGCTTCATTTATAGCAAATACTCCTGAGAAATTTTTAGTTGAAGAATTATGTTACTACTTAACTCACGAAGCAGAGGTCTTCATAAGAAACAACAACAAGAAAACAACAAAACAATAAAAAAAAACCCCTCAGTGCAAGAACAGTTGAATCCTAGGGTTAATCTGCTTGTGGGGAAATGGTTTGAAGCTGTACGTAAACTGCAGTGTATGGATGTAGCAGATCCTCATTTGGGGAGGAATATAGGGTAGTTTGGGATTAAACCCAGACCAAAGGTCACCCTAACCCTGGTTTGCCATCCAGCTCAGCTTGTTAAGAATGGTTAAGGAGGGGCAGTTGCTGAAGACCCATGGGATGGAATGGAATATCTCCCTCTGTTTGCAGGCACCTCTAATTCTGGAAAAGGGTGGGACAAAGCCCAAGAATCCCTCCCTCACAATCCAGGCTCAAGCACACACTGAAGCAGGATGCCTCAGAGGCTTCTGCAGCCTGTGGAGGGAAGAGGAAAGCTCCAAATCGGGTTCTAAAGCACCACCAAGGTTGAATAAAGGTCAGCATGAGCCACCTCTGAATCCTGCCAAATTGAAATTGGTGAAATCAAGCTTGATTCCTAAATGAGCAGTTGCCAAAGCCTAAACTCCCTCTTAGACATGGCACAATGCTGGCCAATGCAAAGTGGATTTGCATCCCTATAATGGCTATACTGTCTGTTCAGGCTGCTATATCAAAAACATGGACAAAAATAAAATTTATTTTTGTTTGCACTAATGTAGTGGTTGACCTCAGGTGGCTGCCAGTGGACCAGCAAGATTCTCTCTCACTGTCCCTCTTCAGTGGAATGGGGGAGAAAATAAGATAAAAAAAGCTTGGAGGTCAAAATATGGACAATTTAATGGGGAAAAAAATTAGACTAAATTCTGCATATAGAAACAAAAGAAAAAAAAAGAAGGAAAAAATTCTCTAGGGCATAAAATATCCCTTTGGTCAGCTGCTTTGCTGCATTCCCTCCCAGCCTTTTGTCCATCCCCATCCTACTGGCATTTGAAGAAGAGTCCTTGGGAGGCAGCCTCGGTGCTGTGTTAGCATTCTACCACAAACATGAAGCATGGCACTCCAGGGGCTTCTGTGGCAAAAACTTAAAAACTTCACCCCACCAAAACAGAGCCAGGCAGGAGGCATGCTAGCTCCAGCATCTTTCTCTCTGGGAAAAATAATCCAGCTACAGTTTGGAAGCTACTGAGAGAGAAAACACTAAGCACTGCTGAAGCAAATTTTGCTGATGGACGGTGTGGAGTGTTGTCCTACTTAGTGTCACTCATCATTTAGCAAGCAAGCTTAAAAACAAACAAACAAACAAGCCATCAAAGTACACATTTCCCTTCCACTGGGAATGTGATACTTTAGATACTCCATATTCCTGCTGAAAGGTGATCCTGACAGCAGCGGGGTCTCTGCTTATGGGTGGACATGTGTCTAAAATGAAGGGATGTACACATCAAATGGGGTGCAATTTAATATATTTAAAATAATTTTCTGTTTGTTCTGTCTTTTCTTTTTTTCCACCTGAAATCTTTGCAGAGTGGTAGGAGAATTCAGATATATGGAAAAAAAACGCTAATGGGAATTTTTTGAGCAATGGCCAACTATTATTTCAAAGTGGAATGAAAATTAATTTTATCCTCCAGAGAAAACTGCTACAACAAACTTGACATCACATTTCTCTTTTAAAAACAAACTAATCAAAGACTTACAATTGATTGTGTGCCCTGTAGGAAAACAACATCGAAAAGGCAAAAAAGGATCATTTTATTTCAAGAGGAAGAATCAAAACAACCAGTTTAAATGATAAAACCAAAAGGTAGAGGTATTTGTGAGATGAGACCAGAGGAGGTAGCTCTTCTCAGCACCCCTTTTGCAGAAAATCCCCAAACAAAGTCTCATGGTAGAAAAACAGGTGATTATGTGGTTTAATAGTAATTTAGGGGAAATTTTCTGTGCTCTGCCTGTGTATCTTTGACATGATAGGCCAATTCAGGATCATTAGACTTGTGCTGTGGCTTGAGACACTTTAGGGTTGCATTAATACTGATGATCACAGTGAAAGTAGAACTGATATGTGACTGCCTGCAGATGGGAGATAGGATAAGCTGGATGGTCCTCAGGTCCCTGAAAGCTGAGATTTCAATAGTTATCCTCAGAAGCAGTCTGCCTGCAGTACAATGGTTTGATGTGTCAAGTCAGATGGGAAAAAGAAACATCTACATTTAATAAACAACTCTACAAAAGAAAACAGCTTGTTTATTTCAGAAATTCAAGTTTCAGCTGTTGAGTACAAGATACACAGATACAGTTGCAGGAGGGGAAAACAAAACACAAATATAATCAAATAAAATTTCTAGGCTTCATTCAGTATTTTTGTGGAGGATGTGACTCAAAGGACTTAGAGGACAGAGAGGCTAAACTCGTATCTGTTTTTCAAAACGCCTTTCTGACTGTTTCTCTGGCAAGGCTTGTGCTATCAGATTGAAAGGTAGAACATGGTATAGAACATGGAGAAATACATATAGGATAAATGCTTTTGCCTGTTTTCTTGCATCTTATTATTCTCGTATAAACTTTTTGGGAAGAGGCACCCTGTTAAGCCTTGTGTGTAGCCAAGATTTGAGCCTGGACTTTCCTCCTTCTGAATGGGCCAGATGTTACCCTGAGCAGCAGGAAAGTCTGTTTCTGCATTGGATTTAAGGCATCTTTTGCTCTGAATGTTTTCCTGCAATAGAAAAAGAAAAAAAAATAAAGTAAACCACCACTGCCACAGAAAAATGGACCCATGGAGGCTTCCCATATTGTCCTTAAATCAGGAACAGGCAAAACTCACACAAGCTGTCAGGAAAGCAGTTAGAAACATGTCAAATTAATTTATGTCTGCATTTCCTTTAAAAAGTATTGGAACTGACACATTTTTCTGATGGATTGGATAAAAGTTTGCTTAGTTATGAGACTTCTCAAAATAGGAGAGATTTCATATAAAAAATTCCATAAGAGAATGTGAGCATCTTCATGTACTCTTGTGCAAGGCAAGAATTATTTGATTAAGCTTTGGATGTTGCATATGGACAGAAGAAAACAGAAAAGAAAAGGGTACCAAAAGAATACAATCAATCTGTCTCCCCTTTGGGAGTCCATGTATTTATCTTTTCACTTCTGTTTTCCTTGGCAATCTCTGCCCATTTGAATGTCAAATTCAATTCAAAAGGATTAAACATGAGAAACTGAGATATCTTTGCAAGGTGCATTTATGGGCAGTAAACATGGACTTTCCACGAAGTCCCATTATTGTTTGCAAAGAGATTTCTTAGCTGCTGGAGCTGTAGAGTAAAATGGAACTCCCTTGAGGGAGAGAAAACATAAAAGGGAAAAAAATAAAAGGGGAAAAATAAAAGTGGAGAAAACTAAAGACCTTTTGAATGCCTCAAACAGTTTTCTTCTTTGGAGAATTTATACATCCACTGTGTGTGTTGTTTATTTTCACTTCCCAAGAAGCTACTTAGTACCTCAGCCTTTTCATATCCTTGCAAGTGGGGTCCCTGCCTTGCTCAGGAGTGGGCCCACATCATCCTGATCTTGCCACCCATGTACTTACAGAGGCTTTTCATTATGTCTATCCCTGGCCATGTTAGAGTCCATTTCAGCTTTGGCTTTCCTACTCTCAACCCTCTCTGTTCAAACAGTACCTCTGTATTCCTCGCAGGGCGCCCTTCCAATTTAAAATTACAAAGCAAATTTGATTAGTTTTGTGTTCTCCTTCTGGCATCCAGCAGTAGTATATCCAGTTGGATAGAGAAGCTGGATGTAAGATGAAGAACAGCAGTGCCTTGGGAGACCGTGATTTCAGGACAATGTTTTTTTTGATAATACCATGCTACTTAAACTCAAAGGTGTATCTTCTAAGAGAAAGCAGACTATTCATATGGATTATAATAGGGTGCCATAAAAGAAGACAAAAGAAACAAGGTTTTAAAATGCTGACTTTGCATCAGAAAAACCATTATACCTGGGTTGTTTGTTTTTTTTTAGCAAATATTCAAGTATGTTTAGAATTAATTGAATGTAACTGAAGGTGTAAAACTGTTAAACTCCAGACAATGGAAAAAATGCTTCTTAACTTGCATGAGACTTGGATAGAAGAAAGTGCTTCCATTTTTGACTGTTTAGGGCAGTATTTCCTATGTCTGTTTTTATTACCACAGATGATTAACGCTCCTCCACAGCAGCTACTGCTGCCGCGAAGTCAGTAATCATTCTCACCAGCAGGACCAGAAAGATTAATGTATGGAAAAATTATATTTACTTGATAAATAGTGAAGAAATTTTATCTCAGGCCACTCAGTTCCTTAAAGCCAAGTAGTCACAGAGTCACAGTTAAAAAGCTGCTGCATTCTAGATACCAATCACCTGATGCCTGTTGATAAACCCACTTCTTACAGTTCAAAAGGACTGCACATCTCCATATCATACTTCACAGAAACCTTGGCAGAAATGCCTGTGCTGAAGATGCCTGACTTTCTTATCTCCACATATTACCATGGGAACCATAGCTTTTCAGAGTGCAAAATAAACTGGTGAATTTCTCCACATTATTGTGGCACAACATTTGAATTAATCCCCACCTGCCTTGCCCTCATCTCATTAACAGGAATGACATTTCTTTCTGTATGTGGTGATAATCATCCCAGATTGGTCCAGCATCTCTGGCATGGCCAGTTGGAGGTGCCCAGGGAAGAAGAAATTAATAAAGAAAAGACAGACCAAGAAGCTCTCCACTCCACCCACTGCACCCTTCCACCTTTCAGGAATTTCAATTTTATCCATGTCCTGAACAAGAAATTATATGGTTTTTCCAGTGACTCCTGAGATAATTATTTCCATGTATTTTTCTAGTTATTTTTTATCGCTGGCCAGGGGTCTATGTACGAATCACGAACAGGACAGGACTGCTGAAGAACGTGCCTTGAGCTGTTTTATTTTCCAGCATCAGTCTCATTACATGGTTATGACAATGCAAAGATGCCATCAGCTCACATCCCAGGCAGCAGACCAAGAACTTAATATTACAACTTACTTTAAAGGTTTTTTGACCAATCACACAAAGCAAAAGCATATTGACAGTACTTCCATCCAGTCACTGTAAGCACACGTACCTTTTGTTAAAACAATGCTTGCTTATTTCGAATACAATACCTGATTGTAAGCCTTAAGGTGCAATGTACAGAGCTCCACTATTAAGCTTAGAACTTCCTAATATCTTGCTAGATAGACTTTCCTGCAGTTTAGGGAGTTATTCTAGACAAGTGTTAATACACAGACCATTGTTCTATTTGCCTCTACTTTTCTACTTTTTGCATAATTCTTCTGCTGACAAATCCTATGCTTACTGCTGAGCTCTAATTACAGTTCTGCTGCCACTGAGGCCTTCCTTTTGCAGCTTTCCCAAAATGCTCAGATTTTATGGATTCCCACAATTTTACCTCTGAATCTCGTCAACATTTGAACCATGGTATCTCATGGCAAAGAATCTAGTTTCAGAATAACCTGCTGAGTGGAATAGATGATTTCATTGTTTTTTTAACTCAGTGTTTTAATTTGAAGTGGCCACTTTCTTGCACAAGCAATCCTGGAGCAACTGAACCCAACTGATTTTTTAAGATTTTTTGTTTTGCCCACAAACCCTTCCTTCACACCCCTTCAGGAATATGGAAGCTGTCAGAAATGAAGGATCCAGTAAAATTATATTCTTTGCACTAGAAGTATGGGATTTTTAGGGATTTTTACCTTATTTTCAAGACATCTGTGTAGCTGGATTCAAATGCAGATGTTTGGTAATCAGAAATGGGTCTAGCAATACCAGAATACCAGAGACCAGAAATCCAGAATACCAGACAAAATACCACAAAGAAAGTGGTTTTTTTGAAAATGCTGAGGAACATTCACAGTTCTCTGGAGTTCTCTGCTCACAGCTATGACCTTGCCCACCCCTCTTCCTCAGCTCTACCCACCTGTCTCATGCAATTCTTTGCAAAGGCTGACCCTGACAATGTGTGTTGAGCTCATCTGTCTCCTCTGGATTTGAACTTCATGCCTGAGATAAGTGCTTTATTGCCAAAACTTCGCTGAGAGACATGGACACATTCCAGCTGGTGCCAGACCACCCTAGGTCAGAACTTCTGAATGGTCCCATTCCTTTTTTCCCCCTTTCTCCAAATCTCTGCTACAATCTCATGGTTCTTCCTCTTTCTGATAACCTTCTTTCATCTCTTTTCATTTTTTCCTGAGGTCAATCAGCTTTTTTTGCCCTAATTTATCCTTCAGCTTGGTTAATCTAGAGGGAGTTTGAGGAGTTGACTCAGATCAGCAAAGGCTCTGAAGGGCATCAAAACAGCAACTAAATGGCTTTGTACATTCTTCCTCTGTGGGATTTACTGTCAAGGTTTGTTTTGAGTATTCATCCTATATTGGCTGTTGAAACCAAGCAAGAAGTTGTGCTTTTTTGTCAGAATCTCCCCAGTTTCAACTGTTTCCTTCTGCATTTATAAAGAAAGTGCCCAGTTAAGGTGATAAGTTCTTAAACAATATTGATAGACAGAAAGGGAAATTCAAGACTTGCAAAGGAAAACATCTCTCTGGCTTTGCATTTTCTTCCTCCATTCTCCTTCAGGAGAGTGGTAGGGTGTCTGACAACAGTGATGGAAAAGATGCAGCACCAAGGACTTTCTAGAACTCACGAGCCTGAGGGCAGCACACGGAGACTAAGCCATCACACCAGGTAGCCTTTTTAATTCATTAAACTGCCAGATGTTTTTTGTGATGAACAACAACCCAACAGCTGTGTTACTCCCTGCAACTCTGCACTGCAGCCAGAAAAAATGTATTAAACACGTGGTTTTGAAACGTGCTGGAAATGGAGAGTGAAGTAAGAAAGGCAACAGTAAAGATGTAGAACTTCCCCCTTCCTCAAATGACAAGGAGAACAAGCAAAATTTTCCTCACAAGACAATCTTAACAGATTGTTTCAGAGAAGAAGAGTCAAAAAAGAAATTACATGTTCTGATAAGGATAGGGTCAGCTGCCAGTCAAGGCCCAGAGCTCTCAAAAAAGGTCTCTAGAAAAAGAAGATGTGAAGAGATGCTGAGAATCTTTAGTATAATTAGGGAATAATAGTATAATTATAGATAATAATAGAATCTTTAGTATAATTTTCAGTAATCTGTTTAAAACACAGCTAATTTTTTTAGACCAAGGAACAGTGAGCATCCTAGAATGCTTAAAAAACCCATCCACTGTACATAGGCATATTTCAGTGAAATCAGAGTAAATAGCTAAGCTTTGTGTCACTAGACAGCAGGCAAGCCATTTCACTACTGGAAGAAGAGGAATCTGGATACTCTAGGGAACACTAAGGAACATAAAAACTGCAATTGAACAAACAGACAATTCATTTCATTGGCTCTCTAATGGAGCAAGGCAAAGCAAAGCATCAGTCGTGTCTGAAAATGTGGATCCACTTGTAAACACAGAACTGCTTTCAGCGTCCTTGTGCAGGATTTGAATTTTCTAGGGGGAATATAAATGTAAAACTTGGTGAAAATAGACAATTAGCCCCCAAACCAGCTATGCACTTAAACCAGTACACTACTTGAAATGAAATGGGAGTACCTCAGATATTAAAAATTGTCTTTCCAGATAATCTATCTATCAATGTGATATACTGTCTGGATCTTAATTAAAGTCAAAACCATGTGCCTGGCTATTGCCTTCATGATTTCATTTTGTTCTCTCATAATTAATTCTAAAACAGGAGAAGCTGAGTCCTGGTTCATCATATTTTTCCAGCTTCTAATCATCTCAGTAGAAGGTCTATTAAAACAAAAACAAAACAAAACAAACAAACAAACAAACAAACAACAACAACAACAACAAAAAACAACCAAAAAAACCCAACCCAAACACTGCTTGCTTTTGCTTTTTAAAATTTACTTCTTATTCTAAAATTTCCAATCAAAAACTCAGTTTTTCACATGAAATTCAGGCCAGGTCAGTTATGTCTCCTGCAAAGGCAGCAATAAAGAATCAGCTGATTGTGAGCAGGGACAGCTCCCAGCTCCTGTTGTTGTCAGTGTGCTGGCACTGATGAGTTACTTGTAATTTATTTCAGTCAGCAGAGACAGCAGGTATGACTCTGTGAGCACACAAAAAGGGACTGCTCGTGTCAAAGTAGACCATTCTGTTCAAAGGCAATTTTCAGTGTAAAGCCACAATTTATCATGCTTTTGGGAGGGGAAGAAAAATTGCTATAATGCTTCCATTGTTATATAAAGAAACTGCACGGCTGCAGTTTGATGAGGTTATCTGGCTTTTAAACTTAATCCTGGAAAAAAATGGTTGAGGAGTTACTGAATGGAGCTGACAGAGAAGGAAATTAGAGACAAAATTAGCTGCATTCAAATATTTTCATCATGGAAACAGAATTCAAAAGGTAGGAAAGGTGAAATTGCTTAAATTGTGATATTCCAATAAGAAAGATTCCAATATTCTGAGACTGGACTTCACTGTCTTTTGCTTGAATTGTTTAAAGATTTTCTGCTTTGTTAAAATTCAATTAATTATTTTTTTTATTCCCAGCAGAGAGAAGGAAATATGAGATGCTGAAAATTTTAATAGAGTGGCATAATTTATCTTGATTTCATTTTATCTTGGATTTAATTCTAGGAATAAGGTGATCAGAATTATCAAACTTTCTGAGAAAGCATTGGGTTTTTTTTGGGTGAGTACTACCTGTCAAGATTTTTCAAATGCGTATTGCCCTATGGATCTGTTGCCATTGGCATTGATGGCAAGACATGGGTGTGCTCAGCCTGCAACCATCACAGGCTAAGACAGGATAAAAATGCTGATATATATTTCTGTTGTATGCAAATGGGACTGATTTAAATTGTGATACAGTCCATGTGCCACTTGCATCTGAAGAGCTGCAGAAAACGTTTATAAACTGAGTCAAATTCATTAAATACTGACAGAGGACCATGCCTGTGTAGAGGACAAATATCCTGACTGATTAAAAATTAATGCAGTTGAAACTGTTCCAAGAACAGAATATAAATCTTGATCTGTGCCATGAGTCACAAGTCAGGGCAGCTTCCTGATTTGGTGTCTTGCCTTCAACAGCAGCCTGTGCTCATCAGCATGTGCAGGATTTCCTTTGTATCAGAAGTTATCCTAATAATGGTTTAGCTGGAAGTTTTTTAAACAGCAACTTTACATCCCTTCTAAGTGTTCCTGATTTTATGGTGCAGCTTTGTGTGTTCTCTGTCTACCTTTTATGACAGGAAGAATTAACCCAGGAGGGATGATAGGGTGGACATTATTTATGTATTTCAGTAGTAGGAGAGACCTGCATTTGTTCTGGTGCTTCAAGTCCTAAGTTAGTTGTAAAATTTGAAGTTTCTTTCAAACTAATTGCATGTCATTAGGTTCATTTGAAAGGAGACTGAAAATTATTCCAGCTTCTCCATTTTGATCCTTTGGGAACTTAATCTGTCTCAGTATGGAAAGGTGAGCCTTCTGATAACCAAGAACAGACAGAAATTTGCTATGGGAGGTGCCTTGAGGCATAATGTGGTGCTTACCCTGAAATACTTAATGTGTATTCCTGATGAGGAACAGCAGTTTTCTTCATTTTCCTGTTTTCCATCCTAGAAAAACATTCATACAGAATATCTGCACTCCCAGGTGTTTGCAAAAGATAGAATGAGACAAGAAAAATTCTTTTGGTGAAAGGCCTGTGGTAGGAAACATGGAAGGGTGTGGCAAACTCTGAAATCAAGCCTGACAAAAGGAACTACACCACATGTGGCTGCTGGTGGTGCTTATACAGTTTGTCATCCATGTGTGAGGGTGACAGTACCACGGTGTCCCCAGGCATTCATATTTTATTTAATCCCTCATGTTTCAAGCCTACATACATGAGCAAAACGCACTCAGATGTGGTATTGGCCCTTTGGATTTCTTGGATTTTTTAATTGGGCCTTGAAAATGAAAGAGACTTCACTGAAGCAGCGTTTCTTACCTTTCTGAATCTTCCTATGGAAGTTGTACTCAAAACACAGAAACTGAATCTTCATATTGATAAGGAAAATAAAATTTAGCTCTTATCTCTTCAAAAGGAAAGCCACATTTCTACTACAGCAACTGGTAATCTTTCATTTGTCTTGACTTTCTGAGATTGCGTTGTTTTTGTCTGAAATGTGATTATTTTTCTTCTCGCTAGTTAATCTAGTTAAAATATTGCTTGTATCTTTAGACAAAAATGGCTGCACAAGACTGTAATTTAAAGGCTAAAAACATCAGAGAAGACACTTCTCTTGTGTTGCCATTTGGATGCTGTTCAATATTGGTTTCTTTTTCAAAACTCCTGTCAGGATTCACAAGAAGGTAAGTATATAAGAATCAGGGAATTTAACAAGAATAGAATAGAATTAGTATTGTCATTGTCCTGAGAGAATAACCTTTAAAATCACATTTAACATTTAACATTTCTCCTTGCAACAACAAATTCCAGCTTTTTTAATGCCACACTAAACCCTGTCTCTTTTCTCCTAGATGTGATTAACAAATGAGAAAAGTGGATGCAATTTGCTTAAACCTGTTGATAGCTGCAAATTATCAGTATTTAAATGAAATGTTCAGCTAGAACTTTCTATTTTCTTAGAAGGAGGAGGCTTTTCTTTGTAACATCCATCATAGTTAAGAATCTGCTGGGAATGCATCTGATATATGGACATTTGTAGTCATTACACTGCAATTCAGGAAAAGATTTCCTTAAACAGCAGGATTTTCACCTGAGGTTGCAGCTCATGTTTGAAAAGTGGTGTTATTTGAGAGGGGCTTTCCGGAAAACTTAAGGTCTGCTTTTTTTTTTGCCCTTTTTTTTTTTTTTTTTTTTTTTTGGCTTTTTTTTTAATAGGTTTCGTTTTGCCAGAAATCTGATGAAATCTGCCCTGCATATGGATTGCTCATTTCTTTGATCACAGTGGTGGGAAGAGAGGAAAAAGAAAGAATGCATGGTAGAAGACACTTATTTTACTCATCCCTCAGGAAAGGACATTGGAGATCAGGCAGTAAAACTTTGTTCAAATGCTGCATATGGGATGTTTGGTAATGCCAAGTCTCACAGAAGACCCAGACCTTCCTTCCCTAACATTTTCATTCTACATGGAAGGAAGCTTTTTCACTAAAACATAGTCCCTCACATGGCTGTGAATACATATGTTTTTGCTCTTTCCTAGATGAGACTGTGTCAGAGCAATTCCTCGATATCTCCTGGTGTTGCATCTTCCTGGTGACACTTTTAACTTATCTATGAAAAATGGACACATTCTCTATCCCAGAGGATAAATCAAGACCACTGCCTGTGACTGCCATAACTGCCCACAGAGGACCTATACTTCCTGAGGGATGTCTTAATCCTGTCAAATAACTTTCTGAGCACATTTTGTTTCTTGCTTGATTCCTACCATTTTATAAGGTTTTGTTTCTTCATTAACTCAGTCATGAATTGGAAATGTGTCTCTCATGAGTGTGCCCCAGAGAGGGGCAATATTACAAAATAATGCTTTGATTGATGCATTAGAGTGAAGACTGTCAAATAATGAGATGCTATTATTTTAGTACTAGTACTATCTATTACATCTATAACAATATAGTACCTTACCAACTTATTGTGTATGTCTACATATATATATATATATGTATGTGTGTGTGTGTGTGTGTAATACTTGTCTATTTTACACAGACACTACTTTTTGCTTATTTACACAGACACTATTCATTATTTTACACAGATATTATTTAATGCATGTTATATCTGTAGTATTATAGTCGTCCAAAGAGGTGAAAACTGGAGCATTAATATCTGAATAACTCAAGTTGTAATAGTAATTTATAGATCTGAAGAAAATCTGAAGTTTGTAACAACTTGTGCCTGGGTTTTGCCCTTTGTATGCATGCTTTCCAAGTGGTCTCTGTGTCATGGTTGGGACCATACTGCTTCAGCATGTGGCAAAGCAGGCACATCCCCAGAACTGTGAAAGATGGACCTTGGCTCTTTGAATTAAGGGAGGCTCTTTGAATTAACTTTAAATTTTGAATTAAGTTGAATTAAGTTTGTTGGTTTTTTTTAGCTTAGAAATATAGAAGATAACACCAAAATTTCCAGTTTATTATCAATATAATGGCCTTGATTTTCAAAGGCACCTGTCTTGCAATAATTTTTATAGACTGCAGGCTGGAATCTTTGCAAATTTTAATTTGCTCTGGCAAAATGTTTTTTAAAAACAAATAACATGCTGAAATCCAGGTGTAAGGCAGCTATATTAAAATTATTGTATATCTGGGGGTTTTTTTCTCAGTATTTGTTTTCAAAACTGATACACAAGCTAGACATAGAATCATAGTAAGGCAGTAAGGGAAAATATTTCCAAGATCACAGAGTCCAGCCTTTGGCCAACCATCTTGTCCATTACACCTCAGTATTGTGTCATGTCGAGTCATTTCTTAAACACCTCTGCCACAACCAGCAAGGATTAAACCCACAAAATAACAGCAGCCTCCACCACACTCCTTTTACTGTTTCAATTTGTAAAGCTGGCTTTGGTGTTAATTCTATACCTGATAGATGAAACTTATTTCAAGAGGTTAAACATTTATCTCTCTGCAAGTTGTACAGCTGAATTTGTATTGAAAATGGAAAGGCAAACAGACATGATCCCTTCAGGTCTTTGCTAATTCTGTTTTAAGGAATTTCAGAATATGGACAATCCTTGGAAACAGCAGAAAATATGCAGTAAGGAATGTGTAGTAAGGAACTGGACTTTACTGGACACTGAGAGAGGAAGAGGTAAATGTTAGTAATTATAATGGCAACTATGAATATAATAATTATGCTATTGACCGCAATAACCAGTTATTTTGCTTTTTAATTGATGCTAATTACCTGAAGAAACCACAGAACAGATTCTTGATTGGTACATTTCTCAAGACAAATTGTGAAAATGAATTGATTTCCAAATAAAACTTTCAGCTGATTAAGTTGTGTTATGCTCCTATTCTATTTTACATGGAAAGTTTTTGTCCAAAAACCCAAGAATAACTTGGATTCCATAACAGCAAAATAAGTTAAATGAGGGTATTTTTAAATAAAGGAAGTAGAGCCTAAAAGAAGGATGACATTTTTCAAATCTTTTCCCTCTTTTTTTTTTTTTTTTTTTTTCCCCTTAGGTTGAGATTGGATGAATATTTGATACTGCTGAGCAGCAGGGCAATGATTCAGTCAGGCACTTGAAAACATGCCTAATTTTAAGCTATGCATTTGCTAAATAAAGAGCCAGCTAGGCCTTGTGGGATCTTCACTCAATTTTAAATCTGATTCAGTACCCTTTGTGCATTGAAACTCAGGAACAATGAACCAACCCAATTCTGATTCCTAATGGTGAATCCAGTGAAGTATGTGGGTGTTTAAGGAGTGTTCCAATTTATGCTTTCTATTTTTGTGTCACTTATGCTGTAATTAAAATAAGGATATAATGGACATAAATTGTGCCCTGATTATTTTTGCATTCAGAAGCATTTCTCCTCCAGCTTCCCTGTATTTCTTGGGGTTTTCTCTTTCCCTGGTCAGTAAGATTTGTTGTACAATTTCAGAATAGTATCTGAACGAACTTCTTTCATCTGTTATTAGTATTATTAATAAAAAAATTAGTAATATAAAACACGGCTTCCTCTTTCAGTTTTTCTGTGATGTGTGAGATATTTAATCTCTGCGGTTAAATGCAAACTCCAGCTTTGCCTGTACCACCACTGCAGCCAGTTTTCCATTGGTCAATGTAAAGCTGCTTGCAATAGCAAATGTGAATGGACAGCAAATGTGAAATCTACCTCAGTAGAAGAGAGGAAAGGGAAAAGCTAGGATATTTGCACTTCCTGATCTGTGAGAGAAGTTTCAATTTGAGTTGTAGGGAAGTGAAATGTCACCATTTATGCACAATGAATAAATGCCATTTTCTTGTGCAGATTTTTCCTTTTTTGGATTAGACATCACACAACAGAAAATGCTAGGATCTTTGTCATTCTGCACATCCTTGAGTGGTCTAGAAGATATTTTTCACAAAGGTTGTCAGAGAGCTGGATCTCCTCAGTATGAAGACAGACTGAGAGACATGGGGGTGCTCAGCCCGGAGAAGAGAAGGCTCCAGGGAGACATTATGGCCCCTTCCAGTGCCTAAAGGGTCTTCAGGTGAGCTGGAGAGGGAATTTGGACAAGGGCCTGGAGTGACAGGACAAAGGACAATGGCTTCCCACTTCCAGAGGGCATGGTTGGATGGGATACTGGGGAGAAATTCTTCCCTGAGAGGGTGGTGAGGCCCTGGCACTAGCTGTCCAAAGAAGCTGTGGCTGCCCCATCCCTGGAAGTAACCAAGAGCAGGCTGGACAGGGCTTGGAGTAACCTGGGATAGTGGAAGGTGTCCTGAGTCACAGCAAGAAAGTTGCATGAGGTGACCTTTAAAGTACCTTTCAACTCAAACCATTCTGTGATTCTCTGATTCTGCAATTACTCTATTACTTTTGCATTTGGCTGCTCTTTTTCTTTTAGTTCTCTATAATTTTATGCACAAAACAAACCCTTCCCCATCCCAGGAGGATTGAGTTGCTTGAGCCCAGCTCCCAAACCCTGTCCAGCAATGGCAGAAATCATTATTTGAAGTTTAACCTGAAATGTAGGCAAACAGCTGCTGCAAATAAAATTAATCAGAAAGTCCTCCATTGGGACATAAGGTGCAGAAAGGACCCCCTGGCTTTCTAAGCTCCTCAGATAGAAGCCTGGGAGTGGCTGCATCCAGTCTTTGCTCCAGATTGGGCAACAGTTTATATTTAAAGAATTATACAGTGTAATTGAGTCTTTATGTGACTTTGACCTTCAGCATTAAGGATGTCACACCAAATATATTTATTAAAAAATAATTTGTTTAAATTGATTACGGTAATGATTAGACTAAAAGATCGTCAGGATTATTTATTACACAGCATAGGTATCCATAACTTCTAGTATAATGCACTATTTTTGAAGCAATATTAAAGCTAGCAAAAACCCATAATTGAGTAGATATTGATGCCAATCACCCACACCAATGACTATGGGCCAGTCTCAAACTCGGGGAGCCTTGAATGACATCCCTGCTCAAAGGAGGAATCACCACACTGGAAGGAATATGTTAGAGGTCTCTGATGCTAAAAAGTGGGAACTGTTAAAGTTAAGACTGCCAATCCTGTGTCTCCAGACCAGCTGTGTCCTCTCCGCAGTTTTTAGGTAAGTTGTTGATAGCTTGTTAGCTCCCTTATCAGGTACTTTAAGAGGTAGTTTGTTTTTTCTCAGGACATTTAACTTTAGAAATTATGAGTCAGGCTGAATCAGGTTCTTCAATGCCAAAAACAGTATGCCCCCTCCCTCCCTCCATCCACCCCTGGTACCTTTGTAAATAACAGATTTGGAGTTGTTTTACTCCTGCCCCAGGTGGCACATCCAGCTAAAGAATCCACCCAACATCACCCTCAATTTAAAAGGGCCAAAAGACTGCAGTGGCCACTGTGTCCCCAGTCAGGGGACAAGCTCAGGCTGTGCTCCTGGATCATGGCTGTGTTCCCAGCTCCCAAGGGAGACTCCAGAGACTTCAAGAAATTGAGACAGACATCCACAAATGCTGGAGTCCTGTCACATCCAGGACATTGGCAGCTGTGGGATGAGCACCAGCGATGAGCATGGACTGAGTCTCATGTCCCACGTATCAGTCTGGGATCCACGGCCTTTGTGCATGTGCATTTATTTGGAAACTGTTATTCCTTTTGTTTGCTTTCTTCTTACACAGACAATGATTTGTTTAGTATATGCCCTGTTGAATTAATCACAGTTTAGTCTTCTCTGCTGGAATACAAATGTGGCCATTTATATCCAGTAAAGAGAAGAGAACAGTATTTTTCTTTCCAATGCCCTAATACATAATTTTTACCTGGTAAAGAGAAAACTTATACTTTGCTGCTTTCCCTTGATAAATCTTTTTATCATTAGTGAAAAAAAGAACAGGAGTCTTCTATTAACCTAAATATCTGTTTCATTTCATTCAAGTGATAAGATTGTGTGATTTAATGTTAAACATCACTTGATCCTGCTAGTGGCGCAGAATTTTTGTGAATCAGAAAATGAAATCATGGTATCAGAGTCATATTTTTTAGAAGCACTGATCACCAGACCAGTTATTGCTGTTTATTATCAATGCCATAATCTACAGTGAAAGTTGGAACTTTGACCCTAAACCACCACAGCTCAGAATTTGTTATGCACATTGGTTTATGCACATTCACCATATTTTGTTCTAGCTACATTCAGGAAAAAAATGTCATGTCAGGACCGGAGGAAATTCCTGATCCTTCCTGTAAGGTCTACACGGACCTGCACCTCCTCAAAGGGGTATACATGAAGAATATTTACCCGCGTTTTGTGAACAAAGATTAAAGGGCTGTGGAGAGGAGAATAACTTAATGCCCAACATTACTGTGAAAAACGGACAAAGTTCCTTGAGCTGCTTTTTAATTGATCTGTTGTGCTTTAATCTTAAAGCTGCCCCATACATCAGCTTTGACTCCCAGGAAACCTCAGTTCTTTATAAAAAAGGCATTTCTGCTCACATTTCTGTCGTGGAAAAGTTGCTGTTCTTTCCAGGGACAATAGGAATGGATTCACACTAAAGAAATCCATGCCTGCAATATAAATGAAAACTACACTGAGCTGCATTGAGAGCTTAAAAGGTTCCAAAATGTTTTGTCTGTTGTTGCACTGATAGGCAGAGAAAAGCTGAAGACTTGAATGTAGATTAAAAAAAGTAAGCTTATAAAGAAAAATATTAGTAAATAGATATACATAAGAACATTAAATGCCAGTTCATTGCCTCTGGCATATTTGCTTATCTTATGTTCTGCACAACAATTGTTGTATAGAATATTGTGCATCACCTCAGGTTGGCATGGAAATTGTCCTGAATAGTGGATGAGTATTTTTCCTAGGTTGTACCTGTGTTTGAAACAGCTGCTCCAATTATAGCAATGGATTGTATCTGTAAATTAAATCCACCAGCTCCTGGGAAATCAGCTCATACCAAATGCTTGTGTTTGTGTTTCTAGCAACACAGCCTATTACAGGACTGGTAAAACCACTGCTTGCTCTCACAGTATTTTCCCTGTAATCCTTAGTGAAATTCATTCTCTCAGTTCCTTTCTTCAAAGCTTCAAGTGATGTGGTCTTAGAACTTCTCAGGATTGGTCTGGCAGTGCAAAGCAAAGAGAGGATTTACAGCTCATCTTTCCAGATGCAAAGACAGATGGAAACTGGAGCTTTCTCTGAGCCAGCAGTAAAAAAATGTAAAACAAAAATCCAGAAGGACTAATGACTACTCCAAGCCTTGGCAATTCTCAGTTCCAGTGGCAAGTGGGAACATTTGGACTACCCACAACAGCTCAGGGAAGTGTGATGATACGAGTAAAACCGTGGGCAATTATTATTGCATCTAATCCAGGATATCTACCTCTTCTCAACATAAAACACGTGTTACATACCTCTTTCAAGTCAAACACAGTCCTACAACATCAGTTAGATATATTTCTCTAACTGTGAGAGTGCTATCTGATTATAGAATACAGGTTAATATCTAAAGCTTGTTTCTGGAAAATAATGAACATCTAATACACATTTTGTTGCCTTAGCTCTGCTGTCTACATGACAGGTTAATTCATTACTTTACTTAGAGGCTTCTGCACGTACGTAAATGAACTCAGTTCTTCCCTGTCTTTGCATTCCATCTGCTCTTTTACACATCTGAAAATCCCCTGTAATTTGGCTGTTATGTCAGTATATGAGCGCCGGTGCAAGACAAGAGAAGTACTTACCTGCCAGATCATTATTTTTATTCCTCAAAGAGGTTAATATTCAAAAATGTCCCCCCACAGTCATAGAAAGATTGGGCTGGAACAAAAAAATCAACCACCAAACATTTCTAATACATACATCAATTTTGTAGTGTCACTACCTTGAGAAATACATATTGCACATAAAGACCTGCAAGGTATTTATCACAAAACAAATTTTTTTTGTTCATTAAAATGCAATATAATTTTTCATTTAATTATGAGTCACTCAAAGCAAGATTTCCATGTTTGTAGTGATAATTGCTATTCAAAACGTCAGCATTACCTGACTGACAATAAGCAGATGTATGAAACCCTCCATCCTTGGTTGAATCTCCAAGGCAGCCCTTGGAGATTTATCTGTATTAAGAATTGATGTGCAACACACTTTTTTTTTGTCTGAAAAAGACCTGTGTCACTTTTGGGAAATAAATCAATATTTTTGTTATCATACATAGCAAGCTTATAACACTTCCAGATAATAGTAACAGGATAACCAACTTGGAATTTATTGCCAAAGTTTCAGGCTATGGATTACCAGCAGAAATATGTTAATAGAGTTCATGGATCAGATTAAGATCAATAATATTTAGAGCTAAAGCCCACTTAAAGTAAAACATTTAATTGGTTACAGATGTTGTGCTACCACAGGAACTGAAAGAAACCATGGGAAGCAGACTCAGCCCATCCAGCTGAAATATTTTTTGAGTCAGTTTTTGTCTTTGCAGCAGAGTCAAGTGACTTGACAGGTATTTCAATGTAATACAAAAATATTTTGTGGGTGGGAGGAACCCTGGGAGCAGGAAAGATGGCATTTTGAGGCTGAAGAGCTCAGAAGTCAGTCTCCACAGGAGAGCAGCACAATCTCAGCCCCCATGCTTGGCTGTGGTGCATTCCAGCAGTCATCTGAAGAGCTCTAGGAATAGATTTGTCCCCTCTTGTTGAGGGAAGATGGATATGCAGCCTCCTTTAACTGCCTTTGCTTTTAGCTTCTCTCCAAACACACAGAGTGTAAAGACTGCATAAGAAAACAGTTCTTCATAAAATTCCCAATGCACAATCTTTCAAGCCAACATTTTCTTTGAGGGCCAGAATTTTTTGTTTTGCTGACACGGACAGTACAGTAATATATTGGTTTGTTCTTACTTGATATTATGATCATAACTCTACAAATTCTGGAAATCCTGCCACAATATTGATGTGGATTATCCTGGGGAAATGTAGAAATGTCTGTAGTATCCTTAAGGTTTTCCTTTCCTTCCCCTCCCCGCTTCTATTGTTTTAGAGCGGCAGTGATCACAGAGTGTCACACAGTAAATTATTCCTAGGGCTTAGGGAGATCTGAAGTTGCTGTATGTAAAAAAAAAAAAAAAAGTGGAAGCAGAATTCAATCAAGATGGTAAGAAATTTAAAGAAATTAAAGAAATTAGGATCTCCCTAGAATAACTGTGACTTCTCAACTTAGTTGCCACAGTCAGTTGATGTCTGGAGGGCTGGTGTGGGATTTCACACCAGTTTATCAGCAGAGAAAATGCATGCCAGCTCTTGTTCTGATGAGGAAAAATTTGGGGGCTCTGAACTGAGTGTCCTTTAGCCTAACACAAAGAGAGGTTGCTGGCAGAAGCCTCTGGGCTAGTGGAGCTTGGTGGCTGAGACACCAGGGACAGTTTTGCACCAGTCAGGCAGGATTTGTCAGGCTTCTCCATCTCTTCAGCACTTGCCTGAATTCCTGTCCCACTCAGTTGATAACTGTCCCACTGCAGCATGTAGGTTTCCCACACTGTGGTGTTTTGCCTCATTCCCTGTTTTGCTCTTGCAACAAGAGATATAAACCTATAGATCAATCCAAACAACAACAGAAAAGGAGGATTGTGTTAATTAAACGGCATTGTAAAGCATTGAATCAGATAAGCTTTTCAATTAACAGTTCAATTTCATTTGACTTTATTTTGAGAAAGGAACAGCATTTACAGCCTGAGATGTTAAGTCCTTTATGTCTTTTTTGATGAAACAGGACACTCCCACAAGTTGTTCCTCTCTCATTTCACTTCAAGCTAAAATATTCCTCAATAGAGACTTTCCTTTGGGAGAAAAACACACTGAGAAGATAAGGTCTGTGTTTCTGACACCCTGGATAAGTTTCAATTCCTTGTTCTTAAAAATTAATTCAGCAGTGTACACAGAAGCTGGTGTTTCTAATGAATATTTTTTTTTAGATTCATCTGTCCTGGGAACTGTTCATGAAAAACAGAGCTAGACTGCAAAATTTAGGCAGATTCTAGGCAGGATCTAACTTTTATGGGAAGAACTATAGTGATATCAGGACTAGATCTTTGCTTTTTTATCTTTTGAGCCTTTTTGTGCAACCTTACCACCACTTGTGCATGATGTATGAGACCTTTATACTTGGGAAATGACAATGTTTACAGCCTCACCAACAGCTGCAGTCCCCTTCACAAACACCTGAGGATGATGGGTCTGAGTGATAATGCCTGAAAGGCTTTGAGGGAGCAACAGATGCTGCATTAGGCTAAGAATTAAAGGCATCTAAGAGCAGCCCAGCTATGTGCGCATCAGCCTGCCCTTAAATGCTGACCAGAAACAGAGCCTCGTACAGCACTGTATCACCATGCTTTGTTTCCTCTTTTTTTTCCCTTCTTTTTGACTGTAAAAAGCAAAGGAGAACCAGCAGCATTTGGGCGCAGCCAAAATCCAGGGAGCAGCAGAAATTCCTCAGCAAAAGGGTGTGTTGTCAGGCTTTAGCTCCACACCTGGGCTGCCAGGACACAGAACCCAGAACTGAATTCTATATCTCATCATGTCAGATGCTCTGCACACCCATATTCACAGCCAATACACCCCAAATTCAAAAGGAACTAAAACATTTAAAAAACAACATCACAAAAAACTCACAACAAAAAAAACCCCACAAAAAATCCCCACTAAAACCACATACAAAGAAGCAAACAAAACCAAAACAACAAACAACCAACCAAAATTTAAAAAATAAACTCAACGCACCCAAAAAACAGGGTTTGTCTAATTTGCCTCATTTTAATCTGTGTCCTCATGACAGAAGAAAATTAATTGTTCCTGTCTGTTAAGTTCTCAATTTATATCTTGAAAACTTTTCCAAGGAATCAAGATATCTTTGCCTTTGTTTGTTTCTAGTACTCTAAGACTGCTCTAAATGGTCTCATGAACCCTTTATCTGTCCTTGTCAGGGAGACCTTTGCACCTTTGCCTAAGGAGGGAGTAACATTCATGCCATTCTTTGAGAGTGTGAAAACATATTGGGTCAAACTCCAATTTACTGCATTCCAGCAAGAAAACTACTGCCCTGTAAAATGTGATCATGCAGCACAGGTGTACTCGAACAAAACATACAGCTCAGTCTCCTATTTTTTTACATGCTCCTTATCTTTATTAAAACCCATCTCTTGTCAACTTTAGAAGCACATATCATAATAATAAACCAGTTTATTAAATACTTCATTAGTTATGGGTATTTTTAAACTATTTTAGTCCCTGTTAGGAAAAATATTCCCCCAAACAAATTTAAAAAAATCCTGCACATTTTTACTTCAGATAGGATCCCCATCAAATTGTCTAGTCATGGATTTCATGAAAAGCACTTAAGCAAAATGGCTCATTTTCTCTTTGCAAATGTTCTGGAAATAGTGGATGGGAAAAGCAGAACAATTTGCTGTATGACAGTGGTGAACTGCTGAAAGGGCAAACAGTCTTGGGATAGTGACATTCTTTGTGTGACAGTGGAAAATCATAGTTTTGCTAAAAGGAATTTTAAAAATCGATCCTTTCTGGGGTGAAAAATACAAGAAACACATTAAGAGGAGATACAAAATAGGTACAAGTGGTTAAAAAAATGAGATCACAAGCAGGTCTTTATTACATGAGAATTTACAAGGTAGACTGGAAATTTAGCAAGAACAATTTAAAAAATTACAAGTTGTCAAGTTCATTTGAAATAGATTTAAAACATATGAAATCTAGTTATGGATCTTATTTTCTCCATGACCAGAAATCCATTATGTACTTTGTGCAGACATATACTCAACCATTCCCCTCCAAAATTCCTACCTGTTTTGAGCCAGTATGGCAGCTATTTTGGGTTCTAGAGGGGAAATTGGTCTGGTGAGCTCTGATACTGGTGGTGGGGCTGCAGGGTGATGCTCTGTGAGGGAAAGGGAGCCAAGAGCTGCAGGGTCTTGGTCAGTGCTTCATCTGCAGGAACAGTGTGAGCTCTGTGAGCAGCACCAGCAGGGCACAGTGACATTGAGATGCTTGATATAACATGTGGGGATGGTAACAAGCACTAATAAAGGCAGACATGATAATTACAATATTATCTTGTCCACCACCATTGTGAAAGTGTTGTTTAATAATTGAAATATATATGTAAAATAGGATTAGGAACAAGTGTTAAAATATGTAAACAAGACATATGTCTTGATTGAGGTGCACCTCTCAGCTTGTGAACAAAGTTAGAAAAGAGAAACTGCTGTGTTACCGAAATATTTCCTATATCTTGTGCTTGTTCTGGGTACACACTAGACTTGCACAATTACAGTAAACCAGCAATTTCCATGACCTTGAAAACTCCTAACACCATAAAAATATATTCTTGGTGCTATAGTTCAGGGCACTTTAAATAATGCATCATGGTAGATATAAATTTCCCGAATGCTGCTATATGCTGCAAATGCTTTTATATTTAAATTGTAGTAGAGATTGCACTGTGGAATACACTTTAATTGCCACACTGCTTTGGAGAAGCAGTGCTAAGGTTGACAACAGTTTATAAAGTGTTTGTACTCTTAGTAGTTCTAAAGTGGATAATCCCATAATTCTACGCTGAGTACATGTGCAAGGACTGCCGTGAATGTTAACCATTTAAAAGGAGTTTAATTTTTCTTGTGAGATGTCTGTGCATAAAATAGTTTAAGAAATTGACGTGAGGATTTTTAAAACTGTCTAGCTTTAAAAAAAAAAAAAATTGTTTATTCTTGTTTTGCTCAATCATAGATTCAGAACCAAAACTGTCACTGCAGGGAACTGCAACTTGGTAAGCAGTTCGATGCAAAGAAGGCAGTGCTACCCTGCTAACAGCAAACCTGCTGGGTGGATAATGAGATACTGTGCTCTGCAGCATTGCAACTCAGACAGAAACCTGTCAGGACACCAGCTTCACTTACAGAAAAATGAAGGCAAGGCAATGCATGAACTGAGCCTGAGATTTAATTTTTATGTTGCTTGGTCCTGTGAGATGCCTGATGCAATATGCTGGATTAAATGAAACACGAATTATAATGATACTGACAGAATGGGAAAGAGAGGAGGTAGGCAGGGCGGGGGAGCAGGGAGGAAAAGAGAGAGGGAGGGAAGAAGGGAAAGGGTGTTAGGTGGGGAGAGGAGGAAAAAACATTTGGCTGGTAGAAAGTTTTACAACAAAGATGTTTCTAAAGCCAGCTCTCAACTTCTTCTTGTTTCCTTTCCTCAGAAAGACCAAGCTTTTAACTGGAAATATTGAATCTAGGTACAGCATTTAAATATAGTTGTGCCTTTGTTTTGCCTTGCTGTAGTTACACAGAAGATTGTGGAGTTTGTGTCTTTGGGAACCCACACAGTATCTGGTGCCTCCTGAATTCCATGGAGTGCCAGTGGAAGAGACTGTGATGCCTTAACACGGTGAGGCTAAAATTCTTCACTGAGGCTGGGAGACAAGTATTTTAAAAAACCAGAAAGGTGAAATATGATGTTATAATCACTCACTTTCAATTCAGCTACAGTGAAATGTCTTGTGACCCACAGAAGCCTCCTGGAGCAGGAAGCCAAAGGACCACAAGGAGGTTGCCCAGGACCATAATAACACTGTACCTTTACAGAGCAGTAGGAAAAAGAGACACTGAAGTATATTTTGCAATTAGAGAACAGAAGCAAGTGATAGTTTGAGAGGACTGGGACTATCTGTCTCCCTCTGAGTCTGGGTTGATGTTAGCAATTTAACTTGTTAAAAATATTGCTCAGCACCTACTCAGGGAATGGAGTTGAGGAGGAAAAATGGGTTTGGTGCTCAGCTGAGAAGGTGATTGCAAATCAAGTTTAAGATAGAGCAAAGAGGAAGAAGCAAGAGGAGAAAAGCAAAAGGACTTCTATCTTACTGAGACAAAAATACCATTTACTACTTACTAGGTATTGCAAACATAGTTTTCTTTGTGTTTGTTGGCTGAAATACATAGAATATAAATGGTGCAAGATTTTAGAAATATAGTTTTTCATGCAGGAAGAATGGGGAAGAGATTTGAAATTAAGTGTCAAAATCATCTTTTCTTTGTCTAATAAAGAATCACTTTAACTCTATTTAAGACTTTTTCCCCCCCTTTGTTTTTTTCCCCCTTTCACAGTGTCCAAATTAGTAGGTGGAAGTATAATCAGAATATTATTGAAGTGCTTACCTTATGCAGGATGCTGACACAAATAGATATTACTTGTTATGGTAAATATTCCATGTTTACAGTTGTTTCCATGGGCATAATGGCTTTGTGGAAATTCTAATTATCGTAGTCAGTTATGTTACACATGTGTCTACTGGGTTTTAATGACATTCTTCTTGGAGTAAGAGGTAGTTTGGTAATTTTTTTTTGTTATGCTTTAGCAAAGATGTTCAAATGCATTGGAAGAATAATTTGCAAGAGTATTTACATATTTTTCAGTTATTGTAAACTGATTTATTTCCTTGCCTGGGGTTCATGCTCAGTGAAAGCTTCACTGTCTTCATTGATAATCAGGACTAAAGCACTGGACATATTTATTGTACCCGTCATCTTTCACTTTCTATGCATAAAACCCCCTTGCATTTCTATAGTGGACATCTAGCTGGGGAAGATTACACTAGCAGTCTTACTTTTCAAAATCAAAAGTCTGTTTTTCACAATTTTTCATCCCACCAAAATATTCCTGTATTTTGACTGAATTTTGGCCTTTTGTCCTTTGAATTTTGTCCTTCTTGACATTATTGTAAAGCTTTGGTTAGAGTGTGAGTCCAATAGAGGCTGCAATACATGTGACAGCACAAGTGAAAACTTGATTTAGGTGTAGTGCTTTTGGATCTGCAGGTACATAGGCTCATTGTGGATACAAAGGCTGCAGAACACAGTCACCACCAGAATACAACAGGATGGGCTGTTTTAACTGGTGAAAGCCACTGACTATTCACATTAAAACCACACAGTCCTTTCTTAACCAAAGGCCTTTTAATAAACATTAATGTAACTGCGGTTATTTTCTCTTGTTGCATAATTCCAACTGTAAGTAGAGTAATGGGAGCTGTTGTCATTAGCTGTAGATATCTGCAACCTTCTCACAATACAAAGTTAAGACAAGAATGGCAGAAATAATTTTCTCTGGAGTTTCTGAAGTTTTGTATCCATTGAAGCAACAATTGCAAGGCCACTCTTAAATCTTCTGTGAGCTGATTCAGTGGTAGAGCAGTAAGGTTTGAAGTGAATCTTCTTGACTAAAAACCAACACCTACATTTTGTTTGTGTAGCCACATTACTTTTTTTTTTTTTGTCTTGACAATGCAAACAGCTCCACAAAACTCCAAATTTTACGTATGAGGGACAATTTGTTGGAAATTAATTGGACAATTTTTTGCTGGCTGATCCCAGCAAAATGGCACAGCACATTTTTGGTGCTGTGCCATCTACCTGATTAGGCAACTGAACCAATGTCAAAGTCCTTTTCTCCCTAGTTCCGTCCCTGACCTGAGGAGCCCTCTGTTCTTAGAGGCTGCTACAGTTTTTTGAGAAGGCAAGAGCACATAAAATCAAGACACCAAACATTTTTCCTTGCAGTGGCAAGACACTCATGTCCATAAAAGCAGTGCTGTTATTTCTGGAAAGCAGTTTTCTCTCATAATCTGCACCAGGCACATACCTGGTCCTTGTGGTGAGGTTCCCTATAACAACACAGACAGGAGCACTGGAGAGAAATCCCCTCTGGTATCAGGGAGAGCCCAGTTCTTCTCCAGCAGCAGAGCACAGAGAAAAAGACTTTTGGCACCACATGTGCAGAGAGTCAGTCTAAGAGGGCATGGGGTTTGAAGGGTTTTTTTCACCCTGTTTTATTTTTGTTCCTCAGGCTCCCTCCCTTGCCTTCCATGCCTAGGAAAAATTACACAAGCCAGGACACAAGACAGGCTGTTTGTAAACATGTTATTGCATTGCTTGGCAGCCTACAAACTGAGGAGCTACTGAAAATAAGGTAAGAGTAAAAACAAAACAAAACAAAACAAAAAATAAAAACAAACAAACAAACACACAAAAAACCCCAAACCACCACCACCCCAAAAAAACCCAACCTCTTCAATGAATAAGCAAAATTACAATTTAAAAGCATAAACTTGGCCCACTGATCAATTTTACTGCTGAGAAAAAAAAGGTTAAGAGGCTCCATTTAGATTTCTTTGCTTAATTTTTTTTGATTTTGATTTCTTACTTGCATTTTTAATATTATTTTTCTGCCTGGTAAACTCTGATCATCTTCAGAGAGAATACAGTTTTTAAAAAATTCATTACTGCCATTTTTTACTGGTAGGAGTTTTAATAAACTACAGCTTGCAGACTCTGCTAGCATGAGAAAAATGAATATTTTATAGAAATATGTCGAGAAAACATATTACCTGTCTCACAATATAGGCAGATCTGGCTTTCACTGATGGCCAGAAATAAAAAAAAGTGTGATATTTTTATGTTCTACAGCATTATATTCTATCATGCCTTGTAAGGAGTCTGTTTCTTCTTCATTTCTCTATTCTCACATGCCCTTCTCTTCTCTCTTCTTTATGAATCCAGTATGACAACCCTAGTCAGTGGAAAAATGCAGGATGAAGCTGTTGGAATTGCATCAGGCACAGCATACTAACATTTCATGCACCTTCCTTTCTGTTTCCATTCCCATATCTCAGTATTTTAGCCCCTGAGGACTGAATGGGCTGAGAAAATGGGAGAAAGAGAGTTTGATGGAAGAGGAGAGATCTTTATCAGACCAATTCATAAAAGACAGAAAACTGGACAATCTGGACAACTGAGAGACTTTAGGTGGTTTTCATATCCTAGGTGACAAGATTTTTGCTCCCCAACACCTGATACTCTGTTCCATCTTTATCAGCTAATTTTGGCAACTCTTGTATTTTTCTATCAAGCCTGGTTTTCTCCACCATCTCAGAAAGTGAGAAATTAACATCTTTGCTATCCTTCCTTGTGCTTTTAATTCCATCTTTAGTTGTGTACAGTTGGTTTCCTTTCTGTCTGTCCATGTCTGGGGACTTTGCCTACCTTGAGACTCGCTGCTGTGCCCCTCCTTGATGAACTCAAATTTCCAGTCACTTTAATGACTCAGAACTTACATCTTTTCTCTTTTCCTTGTCCTATGTCTAGAGCTTAAAATCTCTCAATTTCAGACCTTGGAGCTGTTTCTTTCAGCATGTCTCATGAAATTTGATGCAGAGGTCACATGAGTGTAAGGTCATATTCCTTATGCAATGTAAATAGGCTTTGGCATTTGCAACTCAGGGAAAAGATCCAATTGCATTGAAAGACAGAAATAGAAAGTGAGCCTTAAATTTTAATGCAGGCAATTAAATTCCACTACCAGCATTTTGAGATTAATGGTACAGTGAAACAGGCCCACTCCTTGTGGCTCATTCTACTAAATGGAATTAGATTCATAATATGAACATATGGAAGCAGTTCTCTTCATGTATATTTAAATTCAATATTAATATTTAACATTTATATTCAGGGCTATGATTTTTTCAGTCAAAATATGGCAAAGATCGGAGCAAAATCTTCCACTGCTGCAACTCTAGAGGCAGTTATTCATTTCAGTGTAATTAATGTGGATTTAAAGCTGAAGCCAAAAGGAATACTCCTGGTAGCAGACTGTCTACACATCAGTTTTAAATTTAGACTTTAACACCTTGAGGTTCAATTTTATTCTAATGTGCCATTCACAAAAACGTTTCCTCATTTTTAGAAGGGGGAAAAAAACCCTCTTACCAGAAAAGGAATGGAATGGAGTAACAATCTGTACCACCAGCCAGCAAATTCACACCAGCTGAGTCTTACTCCAGACTGCTGGAACAATTTGTAACCACCTGGAGAGAGAGGTGCATCTCTGCCTGATTTTAAACAGCACTGTGAATTCCTGACTCTGTCCAGTTATGTTTCCTAGAGAAAGTTAGTTACATTTCCTAGAGATAGTTCTTGAACAAACCATCATTTCAAGAGTGTTGATCTATCTCCCACTATCTCCTCCTCCTCCAGGAGGAGGTGCGAGTGGGACACCATAGCCCTAAGGTACCAAGGGGAGCCCCCAAGAATACCCCTTTCCCCCATTCTTCTCCATGCCATTCTGAGCACCTCAGTTTAAGAGGCTGGATTAGCACTCCCCACAGGTGGCTGACACTGAAACAGACTTTTTAGTCATCACAGGGATTTTCCCCACTCCTGCCACTGCTCAGACACTGCGTGTGCTGGCTTCACTGCTGATTTAGGTGGTAGTTTGAATCCACACCTGCCTGTTCTGAACTCGTCCTTGAGAAAACAATTCTCAATCCTCTGCTTTGGAGCTGGAAAGGGTGTGCTGGGAGGGCAGTCATGAACCACGGAAAGATGGAGCTGTCTGCCCTTGAGTTTGGGACTGTAGCTGATGGAGTTTCTGCACTTGCTGGGGAATGTATTCAGGCATCCTAAACCCCAGAGTTTCAGAAGGCATGGGTTTTAGGAATGACAGCAATTTAAAAACACTTGTAAATTAAAAAAAAAACCACCACAGACATTCAGAAGTCCATGTCTTCACTGCTATTTAAAAGTATAAAAAAGACTGAAGTAGACTGAAAAGGTAAAAAGGCTGAAAGTTTTTACACAAACTGGGGAGTTAAGAGCCCTTATTTTTTCTTTCCCTTGTGTCAAGGTGTGTCATTGTGGATGTTGTGTGCTTTTAGTCCATGCACACTTTGATTTTCAAGTTTGCAATTATCTCCAAGAGTTCCCTGCACCCAGTACTCCTGAAGAAATTCCCACCATTAACATGACCTGCTTCTAATATATGAATAGTGTGGCGTTAACTTAAATTAGCAACATAAGAGCAAAACCAATCTATTCATTCCTTATTCTTGTTAATCTACTAGATAGTCAGGCTTTTAATGTGCTCAGAAGACTATGCTATTTTTTCTTAATAATGAACATTCCAAAAATAGAGGAAAAATAAAGTGCCATAAAGACCCTATATTTTACCTATATACCTGTTGGTTTTTTGGGTTTTTTCCATGTATTTTTTTGCACTGAAAAAAAAAAGTTTTTCCAGAGCAATGTAGAACAGCTAAATAGTACATAGACCACTAGAGATAGGTAAGTAGTGAGAAAATCAGCACTGAAAACATAAAGACACTTTATTGATATTATAAAAATTGTGTCCTTATTGATCTCACCATCTCAGCCAACAGCCTGAGAGAGCTGGGGTCATTCAGCCTGAAGAAAGGGGACACCTTCTGTGGCCTTCTGGTACTTTTAGGGGACTGTCTGCCCATGTAAGAAATCCCTATTCGTCCTTTTTATAAGTCCCCCATGGATGTGAGGGTGTCAGGCCCTGGCACAGGGTACCCAGAGCTGCTGTGGCTGCCCCATCCCTGGAAGTGCTCAGAGCCAGGTTGGACAGAGCTTGGAACAACCTGGGAAAGTGGAAGATGTCCCTGCCCACAGCAGGGGGTGGAATGAGATTTCCTTCAAGGCCCCTTCCAATCCCAACTCTTCTGTGAGCCTGTGATTCTCAGAACTTCTCAAATCTTTATATTCTCTGCTCATACAGAGATACATTTTAAATCCCCATCACATCACTGCAAGCATTGTTAAAACTCTGTAAGGGACTGTACTCAAAATAATTGGGCTAAACATTCACAAGTAAAGTAACATATTTTGAGGTTTTGCCTGATTTCTGACTATTTTTTAAAGAAAACAAGATAGAAAGACCTCCTGTGGCAGCTTTAGTTTCTTGTTTCACAGTGCCTATTAGCTTTATTTTTGTCTTAACAGGAAAAAAAAAAAAAAAAAACAAAAATGGAAGTGTGTTTGAACATCAGAGTTAACAACTTAACTAGGAAAAAATAACTAAGAACTCAGTAATTTGGGTGGATTTACAGCACATATCAGAAAATGCAGTAATCACTTAGGTAGCTGGCTTGAGATAAATAAACATAACTGTTTTACAGAATGCAGAACAAAATTCTGTAGCTCTCTTTCACAAAAAAGTGTGAAGGTGGATACAGAAATGGAATCAGGATCAGAACACAAAAAATAATATAAGATAAACCTCTCGTGTCTACTAGAATCATTGTCTAGAATGTGATCTCTCATTTAAAGGAAGTTAAGCCCAACATCTGATAGAATACAGAAATTGCTTCAAGGAATGGCAATGGAGAGCTCTAATCAATATAGAATATTAAGGTCGTTTTGGTTGTTTAGTGGTTTTTTGGGTTTTGTTGTTGTAGTTGTTTCTGGTTTGGTTTAGTTTGGTGGTTTTTTTGTTGTGTTTTTTTTTTTAATTTTTTTTAAATTTTTTTTTTTTTGTCCATTAATATTAATACAATAGGCAAAACCATCAGTTTCAGAGCATTTCTCATTAGCCCATTATGCAGCTCTGGTGCTGCTGCTTCCCTGAAACCTAACTCTGGATTAAGATTCTGACTGTCCTTGACCTTTTGGCTCTATCAAAAGCAGATTTCCAGTGGATAATTAAATAGAGTTCATCTCAATATCATCATCATTAAATAGAGTTCATCTCAATATTGTTGTTTTGAACTATTTTAGACATATAGTCTTTTATGCAGACAAGCTGAAGTTAAATGCTGGATTTCTTATGAGTTTCTTTTACAAATGCTTACAGATGGATCTCAGACTGAAATGTGACTTCAAAGTGTTTTCTCAGGGAGTTAAAAATTAACTTTTGTAAATATATGTGTGTGTATATATATATTTGTGTGTATATATATATTTGTGTGTATATGGATATATCTATATCATCTATATCTATATTTATATCTATATCTACACCTATATCTAAACACACACAATTTCATGGCCAAACCTAGGAAGAAGATTTAATTTTATTTATTTTTTTGTACTGAATTAAAGTCTCTCATAATCTCTCTGAACTTTTATTTCTGAAAGTTGTGTGAAATTACAGTTTAATTGCAGGCCATTTTAGGACTCAGTTTGGAGTTCTTTGAAACTTGAACAGAGCTGAGCCTCTTAAACCCTGCAACCGATAAAAAGTTTGCAGGCCTTAAATATCTGACTTTTAACTACCATTTATAAAATAGTTTAAAAAAATATTTTCTTGTCTTGACTTATCTATTTGGGCTGTAAGGAGCTCAGGAACAAGAGCTCTGCAGGGATGTGTTTTAGCAGCTCTCAGTGCAGTTGCTCTTTCTGTCATTCCAAAGCTCCCAGGAGCTGCAGACACAACACAAATCACTTCAATCCTTTTGACAACTGGTACAAATCCCTGTATTTATCATTCTATTCCAGTGACACTTCCAGAAAGTCTCAATATTTCTATACAGACTTTGTATTTGGAAAAAAAGAAAATATCTTCCTTTCTACAAATAAAATTGTAGCCTGGAAATGCATTGCTTTCTATTGAATTGCTGTCAAGTACTAAGGTTAACACCCTGATAGCACCAATCACATTCAAAGTGACAAATATCCAGCAGCAAGCCTCCTCCTCCTCCAGACACAGGCTTCCAACTCACTTGCTGTGATGTGCAGACAGAGGTAATGGATCTGCATTGCTGACTGGGAGACTTGTGAAAACTTAAAAGCTTCTACTGCCTCAATCAGACTTAGATGTCTTCCAGCACTGAATATGTATCTATTTTAAAGTCATACTATTGTGGGTTTCTTGTTTCCTAAAACCTTGACAGGACATTCCTGTTGCAAATTGGAAAAAGCAAAACCAAAATGTTAATGAAGAAAACATTAGCTACTGCATTTTTTTAAAGACTGATTGTGATGAAATGATCAAATATTTCCAGCAGACAGTGAAGGCAAGCTGAGGAGACTGAAAGAAGTGAACCTGACAAGGACGATCAGAGAAATAAAACAAAACAAAAATTTCACATCATGCTGTTATGGGCAGAGCAACCTGACCCTGGTTTGATTAATTTATTTAAATCAAGTAATATAAACTTTGATTACTGTGGGGAAAAAGAAGGGGACATTATAACATAAAATAAAAAAACTTCCCTTCCCCTTTACATGCTCAACTTCAAACATTTCTTCCCCCACTTTCGGTCTCAACATCCCTCACCTACAATGCCTGCATGCTCAGTCCCTCCTTATCCACTCTTTCTGCTTTTGCTCTCACTACAACAGCTCTCTGACACTTGAATTATCAAAGTACTTAATGCAGCAATTATCAAATAAAATTAAGTTTGGATGGAATACTCTCTTCATACACAAATATTTTGCTGAATTCACATCCTGTGCCAAAATAAGGATTTCAAAAATTTTAAAAAGACATCTCAAGACCCAAACAACACAGCAACAACAATTAAATAATCAAACAAAAAACAAGCCCCAAATACAAAGAAAAATTTGGGCTAGCATTTAAATCTATCAAGGATTGAGCATGGAATTTCAAATGAGAACAACCTTTATTAAAATTATGAAGTAACCTTAATTCTGCTTGAGTAATAATTTAGTGGATTGCATTTTTTTAAAACAATTAATATTGTTATTAATATTAGTATTAAAGATACTGGAAAATCTATTCACAGTATTGGAATTATTTTTTCAATAATTTAGATTCTAAATTTTCACTTATTATAAATGCCAGAAAAATTACCAAACACTATCTTGTTCTCCAGTCTTCATGAAAAACCTCATCTGCTGCTAATTACAGGTGCATAAATGGCAAAATTCAAGGGATTGGGAAAAAAATCCCTTTACTTTCTCTTCTTCTTTTTCAGTACTCAGTTGCTCCCCTCTGTGGATCAGTTTGCAGCCACCTCATAGGAACTTTTTCTATGGATCTTGTCCCAGGTTTGTGCAGAATTTCATTATACACTGCTACATCGAAGAACTGTTATAATCTCCCCTGAATTGAAGGAAATTTTCTTTATTCAAGGGTTTCCCTTATCTTAAAGCAGATGCAAATCTGGTTTAAGAAAAAAAAATTAAAAACCAAAACAGTTTCACAGGTTTATGCTTTTCAAATCTTGAAATTATCAATAGCTTCTACCCTTGCTGCCAGTTGTAACAGACATCACCAGTGCAACAAACCTTGCATTTATGAGCTCCAAATCACAATGCGAGGTCAGGTGCACTTGCAGGGAAATTTTCCTACGTATACTTTCATTCACTCATGTTAATAGAGCAGAAATAGTAGCAGCCACCCAGCCACAGTGGAATCTACTAAAATTACAGGAATGAGAATTGAAGACACAGAATATAACTTTTTGTGGCATATCTGAGTTTCCTATTTTTTTTCTTTTATTTTTCTTAAGTTTACATGCTTATGTTAACAGCTAATTTTGGGACACCATATTGAAAAGATTAAAAGAGAAAATAAGACATTAACCTTTTAATTAAATAATTTTCCCCCACCCTTCTCTTAACTATAACTGAACTATTTTCAAAACAGTGGTTTTTTTGTTCATCTTTTTTCCTCTTTGTTAGTTTGTTTATGGTGTTTTGATTTGTGTTTTGTTTTGTTGTGGAGTTGTGGCTGGTACAGATTACAGACATGGCTCTTTTCAACACACAGAAGCAAAACTTGCCCTGTGAGATCACAGAGTGATTTCATCCATTTCTTCTTGCATTTCTTCTCTTCTTTGTACAAGGCAGGATTGGATTCTTTGCCTTTTCCCTGTCTGAAATGTGAAACATTTACCAGATGTATTTGCTTTTGCCATGCACACTCCCTGCAGAATTGTTTCAAAGAGCTTGAGATTCTAGTGAATAAAGCAGTAAAATATTTTTTCCTATTGCCTATTATATGAAAGTGGTTTCCTCATTAAAAGCAGGTGCTCTGAACAAAAGCAGTAAGTCCTATGAATTTAGGATTCTTCTCACTCCTGTTTAGTACTTTTTAGTTTCTTAAAACTAAGGTAAAAAAAGTTGTGACTACTGAAAATCCATAATTATAAGATGACTACAGAACTGAGCTTCCTTTCTTCCTGAGATATTTTATTTCAAAATATATTTATCGCTAAGGCAGGCACAGGTCCATCCTCACGAGGAGCCACAATGAGGTCCAAGCACAGGTCCCTTGGGGCAGCCACGGCCACTCTAGACCTTGCATTTCTTTTACATTTGCTTCAAAATACATTCCTCTCAGACTGGACCCAAAATAAAATATCAAAAGTTATGCTTTTCTCCAACAGTGAATGATGAATTTTGTGTTCTAGAAAGTTTTCCACTGAAGAAGAGAGACTTGGAGCCCTTCAACAAAATTTGCTTTGCATTCACAGAAGAAACAAGCTATGTACCTATCGATTTTCCTTCTTTATCCAGAAGAAGCTGACATGACCAATTTTCTGTTTAAGTATTCATTGCTAGCAAATTCTTTAGTCATGAATACAAAACAGTTTTATTTGTAGCTTTCAGCAGAAATCCCATCAAAATTTCCCTTCCTGGGCAGGTGTGTCCCAAGCCTATATTTTATCTCTCAGCAACTTTTGTCATCTTTGAAAAATATGAAAATTCGTGGAGATAGTATTAACTACCTTTAGGTTCTTTTATTGAAAAAACATGAAATTCCTTTTCCCCCTGCTGTAAAAACCACTACACATTTTTAACCATTCTGGAAACATTTACACAAGTGTCATTTGAAGCTTTTGGTATGGTGGGTAAAGAGTGCATGCTGAAGATAGAGCAAACTGCTTTTGCCTTATGCTCACAACTGTAAATTCAGTTATTACCAGTTCCTGGAAGGGCTTTACCTGCTCCGTGGGGGCCAAATGAGAGCACAGAGCCTGAGCAGCACTGCTCCAGCAATGTCTGTGCAGAGGTGCAGACACCTGATCAGCAGAGGCTGGACAGAGTTACTGGGAAATAAAGCCAAGGCTCCTGTCTCTGCACAGCCCCACAGCCAGTCTGCCAAGGCTCCTGCTTAGCTGAGGAAAAAATCCTCCTTAGATATTTACTAATGGGCCTTCCCTTGCAGAGGAAAAAGCATAGACGGTGACTGGATATATTTAATTTCCGAGTCTATAAAATAATTTGGCTGAGCATCGACATCTATTAGTTATTGTTAGCAGAGTAAAAAGCACTGCTTATCTCTAATGTGAAATAAATAACTGTTTCAGATAAAGTAATGATGTGAAATGCTTTCAGAGAGCTAGAATGAATAACAGAATGCTAATTGAATACATTATTTTATGGGGTTACCAACAAAAAAATAAAGTCTTGACAGAAGTTCTGTAAAAGATTCATTAGTACTTTAAATATATTTTTGTCATTTGTCATTGCCATGCTACCTTAACTGCAGCAATAAAAGCTTGCACTATCTTCCATTAACGGTGTTATTGTTCACATAATCAAGAGCTAAAAACAATATGCAAATGTAGGGCCTAAGCAGTAATGAATGCTTTTAGCTATCACCATCTTGCACAGAAATAATGGGATAAATATTCCATAACGTTCTCGGAGAACAAGTTTTTGGCAAGGACGCCTGTTGCTACAGAAACTTGTGGGGTTTTTTCCACAACAAGTAAGTTTTGGAGGAAAACTGCTCACATGACCTTTGAAATATGTTTCCCCTTTTCTGAAGTGCACCTCAGTATTAGCTCCTGGATCCATTAATAGAAGATAACCATCACCACCTTCATGCATTATTTTTCCTCTCATTAGGAATAAACTAGGACAGTAGTCCTTCCTTCCTTCCTTCCTTCCTTCCTTCCTTCCTTCCTTCCTTCCTTCCTTCCTTCCTTCCTTCCTTCCTTCCTTCCTTCCTTCCTTCCTTCCTTCCTTCCTTCCTTCCTTCCTTCCTTCCTTCCTTCCTTCCTTCCTTCCTTCCTTCCTTCCTTCCTTCCTTCCTTCCTTCCTTCCTTCCTTCCTTCCTTCCTTCCTTCCTTCCTTCCTTCCTTCCTTCCTTCCTTCCTTCCTCCCCTCCCCTCCCCTCCCCTCCCCTCCCCTCCCCTCCCCTCCCCTCCCCTCCCCTCCCCTCCCCTCCCCTCCCCTCCCCTCCCCTCCCCTCCCCTCCCCTCCCCTCCCCTCCCCTCCCCTCCCCTCCCCTCCCCTCCCCTCCCCTCCCCTCCCCTCCCCTCCCCTCCCCTCCCCCTTCCTTCCTTTTTCCCTGACGAGGAAAGCTGATCCAGCTTCCAGTAATGCAAATTTTCAGTTTCTCTCTGTCCCTAATTTCAAAACCTGCCTCTACTCCTAGTGTGTGCAGTAACCCTCAGAGCCCCCAGCTAAACCAGCAGTAAGAAACCCCCTCTTTTCCATTTTATCCCTAATTCTCTTCTCTCTGGGTTCTTTCAGTCTTCCCACTACACAAGATTCCTCTCTTTAGTTATTGCACCACTGATTCCACTCTAAGTCAAATTGCTGCAGTGGGCTCAGTGATTTTTTTTGCAGCTATGTCATATCCAGAGTCTTGAAGGAGCTGTACCAAGACAGACAGGTTGTTCCGACCAAGACACCTCCTGTAAATCTCTTCTAGTGTGGCTTTGTCCTGTGAAAGGCAAACAGCACCACTTCAGAGCACACTGCCATAGCCTGAAATAATGCAAAGAATGGAAAGCAAAAAACCCCAAACCCTAAAAACTCAGAAGATCCTCTAACACTGGGAATAGAATAAGCTTCAAACTGTGTCTTCAGTGCACTGTAAGAACATAGGTAGATGTGGTATTATATTTTAGATAAATGCTCTGTGTCATCCCTCGAAAATGTACGGTTTGTTCCAAGCCTGTGATCCTCCCCTGAACCATCATGTATCTGTAATCCCATTGGCCCAAGTCTTATTTCACACCCACTTTGAATCTCCCTGTTAAGCTGAGGGAGACGAGACTCTCTCTTGGCCCTTGTCTCCTCTACACTCTCCCTGTCTCCCCCTTCCTCCCCCTTCCCCCCTTCTCCCTCAGAAATCATGCTGCTCCTGGGGATGGGACCCCCAATAAACTCTCATCTAATCAGCACTCTCAGAAGCTGTATGGAGTCTCCTTGCCTGCCTGCTGCTGCCAGCAAACTCACAGTTTAGGGGGCCCTCCAGGACTCCCCAGGGAACCCCCCCAAATGAACTGCTTCAGGTAGAAGTCTCAAAGTGATTTTGATTAGGGGACTAAGCCTTATTTAAAAAAAAAAAAAGTTTTCTTACTTTTGATTGAAACACAAGATGTTTCAGTCTTCTTACTAAGCCTACTGCATATATCCAAAGAAATTTTGGGGAGGGGAGAATGCTTTTACATCTAAAAGGTGTATTAGGACACTCAAACAGAGAGCCCTATGATCACAAAGTGTCTTGAGGATTGTTTCCTTTGTTCAATATATATTTGGGACTACGTGGGTATGTGTTCAGAACAATATACACAGGAATAGGGAAATTCTATGTTTGTTAACATTGTGTTAATAAATCTGATTAAACAATTATGAAATGGCTTTGGAAAGGTAAAATTTGCTCTTCTAATTTCAATTCTTATTTTGTGAAGCAAACCACAAGAGACCTGATTTCATTTTAGCTCTTAAAAACAAGAACTTGGTGTGTAATGGTTTTACAAACCAGCCAGGAAGCACAACAACAAGTCCTGGAGTAAATTAAATTAATGACATGTTTTACAAACAAGACAGCATTTGTCAAAAATAATTTTGCTATCTGTAATTATTGCCTTGTCTTTTATTCATCTAGAGTCTGTTGCTGGTGGCAAGGATGTGAGGTGAGACCCTGGGCAATGTCCTCACAGCATTCTGTAATTTGCCCCTGGGGCTTTCTGCCTCTTTACCCATTCTCTTCCCTCTCAACTCATAGCTCTGAAAGATAAGAAATTATTTTACTGTTTCATCTAAGAAGTATTCTGAGTCATCTCACTCCTTAGAGATAAGAAGGAGCTGAAATCAATATGTGATTTAGCAGGACTCCAGGGACAATGAGACACCAGACACACAGACCCATGGGGCAGAGCCACACTTATCTTTCCCAGAACAGCTTCCTTTGGTGGCTGAGGAATCTCAGTTTCACCTGAAAGTCAAATGGAAACAACATCCCTGAAACTGCAGGGAAGCAAAACCCGTTCAACTGATAAGCATATAAACTTTCTGTGTTTTTTAAGAGGCTTAAGCAACAGCTACTTAATTTCACATTTCTGACCTTGTCTCCTGCTTCTGCTTGAAGAAGATTTTAGCATTGTCCACACCTTGAGGGAGTCCAGCAACGGCAGGAAACTTGACCTCCTCTCCCATCTAGGTCCCATAAATGTGGCTGGAGGTGATAATCACATCTCAGGAAATTATTGCCAGGCCAGCAGGGGCTCAGGTGCAGAAGAGAACTGGCAGCCAACCTGTAGTTGCAGAGATGACCTTTCAACATGAACGTAAATAGCGATGAAGGAAAGGAATAAGCATTAATTATTAAATTACTGGAAAGGTGAAAAAATATTAATTCATTTCCCTCAGACAAGTGTAAGGGGACTGTTCTTACAAATAAGAAAAAAACCCCTTGTACCTGAAGATTCATCAAGATCAGGGCCCTGCTCCTCTTGCTTTCTACTTATTCACTAAAGTGAAAACTCATCTCCAAAGACTCTGTCAGAGCCTCATGTCCACATTCTGCAATCTAACCTTAACAATGAGCCTTCATGAACCTGCCATGACTTTAGGAGTCTGAATCTTGAAGGGTTAGATTCAAACATTTGCAGCTTCTCAGCTTACATGTACCATTCTTTAACACTTTGGCTTAAATGGCATGAATAAAATAATAATTAGAAAGGGCTATTATGATCAATAGCTTGAGTTAATGCATCAATCAGCAATCATCTGGAAATAAATATTTACTGGTAGAGGTGAATGAAATTCTTATACCTTAAAATATGGCTCTTAAAGGAAAAAAAAAGAGTAATTGCAGATGATAAAAATAATGACTGAGAAAATAAATCAATGACTGCAACATAATTGTATGTGCTGCTGTTTCAGTCAATGAAGCATCTTACCCACCCCTACCTGTAGTTGTGCAGGCAATTAATATACATAACTCAAGAAGAACTCTGGCACTTAAAGGATATCCAGGCAGAGAGATCTTGGTGCTCTCCTACTTTCTTGTGTAAAAAAAAATGCTCATTTAAGGCTGATGTTCACATATTAACTGCATTGACACTGAAAATTCATTTGACAACAGACTTTTTGATTGATTAACAATAGCAGCTTCCTTGGCATTTCTTTCCTTGCTGTAGCACAGATCTGTTTGGTATTTCAGAATTTATTTTTGCATCTCTCCCTCATTTTTAATGATTATGGAAGACACATTCAAGGATGTGAGGAAAATGGTTGTGGAAACAGAATGTGTCATTACCATGAGTTTGTAAGGGATGCAGGTAGTACAGGGCCGAACAGTGTCAAGCAACACTTGAAACTCTGTGCTGTGATCCCATTTCCGAAGACTATTGGAAACACAGATGTTCCATCCAGCTTTTGTTTTTTCATTTTTTTCTTAGGTTCACATAGTTAAATACTGCAACAAGAAATCTTTAATTCGGGGAATTATTGATTATAAGAATAAGCTAGATGTTGCTAGCCATTATTATCAGTAGAGGTTTAATAACGGAATTTTTGTTTTATTCAGCTTCTTCACTGTAGAATCTTTCCCAGAACCTGTGTGGAGGAACACAAAACTTCAGTGAACCCTGAGAGCTTTCAGTCTGGCTCCTGCCACTTTTCACTCCAGAGGATCTGAACCAAGCAATTAAACAAGCTGGAGCTGAAATCAAATCTTGCAAGCCCAGCAACCAACACATTTATAGGGAGCTGCAAAAATGTGTTTTTTGTTATGGTTGCTTTTGTTTGTGTTTGAATTGTCACAAAGTCCAGTAAGTGGCTCAGTTCTATCACAATCAGAGGGAGGAAAGGCTCATGGCACTGCTGGGCAAAAAAATGACACAGTATGATCATTAACATTTTTTTCACACTTTTCATTTAGAGCTCCTAGGTAGCCTTTGAAAGCAATGGAAGTTTCAGAGAGTTTGAATGAGTAAGTGTATCTTAAGAAAGAAGAATTGCCAAGTTGCTTCCCCTTTAATTAATCTTCTCCATTGCAATCATGACAGCATTAAGGAAGAATTAAACTCCTTGTGCACTGTAGCTACATTTCACATAGATAAAATACATAAATGCAGACCAAGATCAAATCCATTAGAGGATTTTCTAGTGGTTGTGTCATCTAGCACAGGCAACTACCACTCCTCACATTTACAATTTTTTTTCATTTCAGATGTTCACTTTCTCATCTTTTGTGTGTCCTCCAGCATTCTTACAGATGTCACAACATTTGCTCAGGACTGAGATAAAGTTCTGCTTAGTTGACCATCTTGTTTAGAACTACACATGCTGTTTATTAGCAGGGCAATGAAATTGTCTTCCTTCTTAGACAATGTGAGACATTTATTTCATGTTGTGAGAAGTCTCTGCAGTTCAGAGCACCACGTGGGTGCTACCAGTGTGCTGTTTGGCCAGTTCAAATAAAGTAGGAATTTTCTTCTGGAGTTTTTACAATAATGCAAAAATCAACATATTGAGGTCCGGCCACTGGACAGAGTTTTGTCAGGAAAGAGACAATATTCTGCCTGATTGCTTGAAGAGGTATTGTCACCACCCAGACTGGAGACACACAGTTCAGGGTGCTGCCTACACCATGGAGACAATTTAGAATCTCCACATCTCAGTGAAGAGAGTGAGGATTGAGCAGGGAACAAGTAAAAGCATTAGGTTCAAATGGCATGGTCTCTGGAAAGGACACATCTCTGCCTTCATGCTTACAGGAACCTCTTCCTAAACTCTCCTAAAGCTATGGAGTGACAACGTCCTTTACTACTTCTGATACACCAAACTGCACTTTTACACTCTACAGGGTGTTCAAAGGCAGTGGGTTCTGAGGACCTAACCTCAGGGCAGTTTAAAACAACTAACTTCCAAACCCAGGAATTAATTTTCTCAGAGCTTTGTCTATACAGGTGTGGAACTGGCTTGTGATAGCTCAGTGTTCAGAAAGCATGCCAGTATTAGGGTTATTTCCTAGCAAGCATAGGCCTGCCTTCCAGCTTGTACGAAACATTATCTTAAATCCTGTGCTTGGTTTTTGAGCTTTCAATTCAGGAAGGACATTGAGGGGCTGGAGTGGGTTCAGAGAAGGGAATGGAGCTGGGGAAAGGTCTGGAACACCAGGAGAGGCTGAGGGAGCTGTGGTGGCTGAACCTGGAGAAAAAGAGACTGAGGGGGGACCTTCTCACTGCCTACAACTCCTGGACAGGAGAATGTGGTGAGGTGGGTGACAGAGAAGTGACAGGATGAGAGGAAATGGCCTCAGGTTGTGCTGTTGCACATTTAGATTGCATATCAGGAAACTTTTTTTCTCAGAAAGGGAAAGCAATGAAAAGCATTGGAACAGACTGCTCATGGAAATGGTAGAGTCGACAGCCCTGGAAGTGTGCAAAAAGCATGCAGCTTTTTGCATTTGAGAACATGGTTTAGTGGTGAACCTGAGATAGCAGTGCTGGGTTAAAGGCTGGATTTGGTCTTAGAGGTCTTTTCCAAGCTGAGCAATTCTGACTCCATGTCTCCGGCACCCCACTTGTGCCACAGACTTATCCACAAATGCCTAGAACATGTTTGGGGTTTTTAATTTCTTTTTTCTCTCTCCCTCACCACCCTGTTAAGTCCATGACAGCAGCATGAGAAATGCTGGTAGTATTTTCAGTAGTGCCCTGTTCCAATCCTCTTCCTTCAGCTCTGCAAACCCACAGCACAGAGTGAGCAAGGACTGCTCTGTCAGTGGGGCATCCAAATGCTGTTGATGAAATTTCACTGGAGGCAGCATGGAAAAACCCTGGCAACAGATGATAGGGGGGAAAACGGAGTTATAAAAACAAACAAGATCCCTTTAAAGGAAAGCGTCACTGCCAGAATATTCACATCATAGATCCCAGGTTGTTAGGTCAGCTTTGAAGGCCGGGATGGATTTTCTGAGCCAGAAAACAGCTGAACATCACAGGAGGATTTCAACATGGGGCAGAAAGGCATTGGGATTTTCTCTCACTTGGTGTATATGGGGAAGGGAGAGAGAAGGAAAACAACAATAAGCATTTATTGCAAAGTTTGCCCACAGCATCCATCACACGGCTATTACTGTTTAATATGGTTGCTTTCAGTAGAGTCATGGATCAACAGAGCGCTGATATGTGCTTTGGAAGGACTGAAAGACAAGAAAAAAGTCTCTGCCCCGACTGTCTTGAACTTTTGGATGCTTTTGATTAGCTTGTGTGTGCGGGTCCTCAGAGGGTGAACCTGCTGTTTTCATAGTGCAAGCCTTGAATCCCACACCCTGCACTGGAAAGGAGCCAGAGAATGAAAATTCCCAATGTGTTGTAACTGGAAAACTGGGTTAGAAAACTACGCATTAAATAATAAAATTGAGTTGTTGTGCATTCAGCCTAAATCTGTTTGTCTTGGCAAAGACATCTGAGTGGTTTGGTCCCACTGGAGAATGGAAATGACCCCTCAGCCAAATGGAAGTTGTGGGGCTGTCTAATTCAGTGGTTTAATCTTTCTTCATTCAGTCAGTTGAAATGGCCTGAGGATCACACAGAATGGACAGGTACAAACACCTTTCTGCAGTGCAGCAGGAGACCGGAGAGGCTGTGCAAGGACATCTTTAAATAGCCCTATAAAACCAGTATTTAACACTTGAATAGCCCTCCTTGTACCAATGATGTCCAGCCATCAGATGAAAGATAAGTAACATAGTGTTGTGTAGATTCCTTGTAGCTTAAGATAAAGGCTATTTGGAAAGAAAGAGAGTTTTTATTATGTTCATATATATTTTTGCCATAACCTTTTTCTCTACAATATTTTTTCAAAAGCGTGAGAAAGTGTTCATAGAAAAAAACATATTCCTTCCCCCTGAGGTCAGAGAGATGAGAAATCAGGAGAAAATCTGAGCCGTTTCTCTAAACCATACAGCATTCCTAGTCCATAGCAAGGGAAGTTTTAACTTTACAGCTGTTTATTGCTAGAATAAAGTAAATCCAAAATTTCCAAGATAAAACCTGGCGGTTTGATAGGACAGTGACCGTCATGATCACAGAAGGAGCACAGTCAGAGGCTCACTCTCATGCCATAATTATCTTCTGACTAAAGCCATAACTTTAGTTCAGGTTAAGCATTTGAACAGTGTGAATTAAATAAATATTACTTCATAGAAATTTAAAAACAAAAATTTTAAAATTATGGCCTTTAATCTAGAGCTGACAAAGGGTGATAACAGAAACACAAGGCAGAAGTTTACAAAACTGTTCTCCATGGTTTAGGTTTCCCATTGCACACAAGAACTTCTGTGGCAAATGCAGTCATTGCTGGTGTTACTGCCAGATTCTCAGCTGACAAAACCTAGCATTAATTAAATTCAGTCCATTGAATATTATATTGTTAAACAAATCTGTGAGCTTGTTTGTTTTTTTTTATTTGGCTGTTTGGATTGTTTCATGTCTCTGGCAAAAACAAAGCTCTGGCAAAAACAAAGTGGCTGCTAAATTTGCTTCTAGAGTTATTGAATTTCTACCCTTTTCAGGTTTTGTGTCTTTCTTCCCTTACTTGTGACAATCAGGAAATCTTTTGTGTTTATAACCAGACTTCACCCCTGGAGATCTCGTTCAGAGCACAAGCTCTGTCTGTCAGTCCCCTCTGGCAGTGCTACTCTCATTGAACCTACTCCCAGTGCATTCTCTGTCCAACCAGCTGTTAGACATGCTTTCCCCTTCCCTTCCAGAGCTCTTGCAGTGTGTTTGTGAATTCCTGCTCTCTTGGGGACAGCTTTTGTTCATCATTTGTGTCTCAAAAAGTGGAACTGCTTCTGTTGGGCTGGGTGATCAGCTCGAGCTATACACAGCCAGTTCTGAATCTTTGCATTTCACTTGTTCCACAATGAAATATCCCCTCTTTCTGAACATTCTCCATTCCCCACAGTGTCACCAACGTTTTGCTATTTCCAGGAAAATGCTGAGTTTTGAAGAGAGCTGCACTGCCTGGCTGATGTTCTGGTGTAATCCAAACCAAATTTAACCAGCCAGTTTGGATTATTTTTTGGGTGGTCTAAATGATTGCACTTCCCTCTTTTCACTGAGTTCTGTTATACATAGGAGTCATCTGCAGTAAGCCATGCAGGCTTGGTCTCTTTGCCTCACTGCCAAATTCTTCAGCAGGAGATGAGTAACAGGAAAATCATGAGGGTGTCCAAATGTTTCCCTGCAGGGAACAAAGCAGTCCTTTTCCTCGGCCAAACCTTTCCTCCATACCAGGGGAGGATTTAGAGGGAAGTGCTGCGAGCTCTTCTCACTTGTCAGAGATGTCAGCCCAAACCTTCAAACAATTTAAATTTACCATCAAACCTCAGCTCTCACCTGCAAAAGATTTCTTCATAGTTCACCAAATTATCTTCTACACAACCTTTCTTTATCAGGGTACCTCATTTGTGGTTTTGCATCTTCTGGCTGAGCCAAGCTCCAAGTCCATCCCATCCTGTAAACAATCCCCACAAACCCCCTGCAGCAGCAGTTCACCTTATCCAAAAGGTGGGTGGGTGTAAGTATTTTAACTCCTGTCCTGTGTTAACAAGTTGGACAAAAATATTATTCCACAGGGAACAGGACTGATATTCTAATTAAGGGAATAAAGAATTAAACTCTCAGAGACAGCTTCTCACTCACAATAACATCAGCTTAGAGTTTAGCCCATTACCAGAAAATGAATTTTGGACAGAATAGTAAGTGCAATACCAGTTTCCTGCCACTGGTTAGGTGGAAGAGCAGGAGTGATTTCATCCTATTCTGTATATTTGGGAGGTCCAACAGAGTTCATTTCTCCCTCTTTTCCCATCAAGTGGTGTTCACATCCATATTTTCTTTCCAATTTCCATTAACAATCCTGTATTGAATGTGGATTTCAGCACAGACTGTGTGCCCCGTATAAGAAGTGATCTTTCTCCATGTGGGCTGTGGTATTTTAGAAATGTTTGGCAGGCACTTTCAGAGATGTATTTGACAGAGCACAATTAGCACAGCAGCTACTGAAAATTATCTCCCAGAGAGGAGATTTCTCAGAAGAGTTGCACAGCTGAGTGCTGCAATTCATTCAAAAATGTTCTATGAAAACTCTGAAGTTGGTTAGGTAGGAGGGAAAGAAAAGGAGCACAGACACTGCACATAAACTGTCCTGCATTTCTTACTCTGGTGTGCATATATCCTCCCATGAGTGAAATGTACTCAATATTTTTTTTCCTCACCAGATCTTGGCTAGGTCAGAGTTTGGATGGAGTTGCAAAAGGCCACTCTTGGCTAGACTGTGGTTGCTGAAGCAGTAAGCATGAGATGAAAGTCTGGGAAGGTTTGAAGCCCCTTTCTGTTGGAGTCTGGAGTGCCTGCTGGGGGAAGCACCTTCTGCACACCAGCTGCTACAAACCCTCTTCTTTGACTATAGGAAAATGCTTTATTTCTCTGCTTAGAAAAGAATACTGAGGCTTGAGAACTATTTTCTGGAGTTTCTCTTGAACCCATGAGACTTTTCATCCTTTGACACCTTGAAGCAGAGACTAGATGTTACAGGCAGGGAAGGGAAAAATTGTGCTTTCTGAGGCCAAATACAGCTTCATCCAGAATGAAAACTGGTTTCTAACAAATAATAAAGTTTTGAGTGACTGCTGTGTTTAGGGACTTGTTCTTTCTTCTCACACATCCTGCAGCAAACAGACAACTTCTTGTCCCCTTCATTAGATTTCAAGCTACTTAAAAGCTAAAGTAGAGAAAAAAAAAAGGAAACCCAGTAGATATAAAAATTAAAATACTGTTGTGAAAGATTGTATTGCAGAAAATATCAGTCCTGCAGTTCAGGAACCTGCACAGCCCCTTGAAAAAGATTCACCCAGGGACTCCAGTAGCAGGCTAAAGTAGAGAAGCTTACAAATTTTCAGTCATCCTGGCGCAAGACACTTGCGGTTAATCCACTGTGTACAAGAATAGTCAATCACATTACTGAATATCTGCCTAATAAATCAGCAGCCTTGTAGTATAACGTCTTATGAACTAGAATTGCCTCTTAATTAAGGTCTAAAGCAAATAGACAGAGTTGTGTCCTGAAGGAGCATTTTGGCTGCTCTGTCTCCACTGAAGCTGCTGCTCACTGCCAGTGTTGCCCTGGCACCCAGTCCAGATCAGCAGAATATTAAGAAGTGAAATTTTTATTAGACAGCAGACGTGCTCTGACTCAGCTGAAGGTCTGCATGCTCAGCTGGAGACAAACACTCCATGGTGAATATTGAACAATGTGATTAAACAATGAGATTGATGCTTACAACATTGTGTTTTGGAATCTCAGGGTGTTTGTTCTTGGGAAATGAGAATTTTGTCAAATATATTGGAGGTTACTTAAAAAGTGCAAACCATTGTGACTGGAAGCCACTTATGCCTAAACTCTGTAAAAATCAAAAAAACAAAGTCACAAAACACCAAGGGAGAGTTTGGCACTGGAATAAAAACTACCTAGAGTTTACCAAAATACATGGAATACACTGGGGAGCCTGAGTCTCCAAGATTCTGGAGAAAATGCTGACCAGAATTCCAATGTCATTATAGTTTTGTGGCTGTAAAATGTAAGTAGTTATGGTGTCATTATTGTGACTGGTGACTGTGAAATAGACCTGAACTGACAAGGATAAAAAAAAAAAACCAAAAACCAAAAAATATATTAATTCATTTTAGAGTCACTGGGTTTTCTTTCTTTCTTTCTTTCTTTCTTTCTTTCTTTCTTTCTTTCTTTCTTTCTTTCTTTCTTTCTTTCTTTCTTTCTTTCTTTCTTTCTTTCTTTCTTTCTTTCTTTCTTTCTTTCTTTCTTTCTTTCTTTCTTTCTTTCTTTCTTTCTTTCTTTCTTTCTTTCTTTCTTTCTTTTTCTCTCTCTCTCTCTTTCTTTCTTTCTTTCTTTCTTTCCTTTCGCTACTCTATGGGTTTGTTATTTGTATCCTCAGCAAGGCAGAGGACTTCTGCTGTAACCTTCAGGGACTGATTATTGATTAGTTTATTTATTTGAGTTGTACTCATGTGCTTTTAGAGTGAATTAGTTTTGACATATGCAGAGCTGGTTACTGGTAGCATAAAAATAATTAACTGGACGATGGGCACAGGGCTCCAGTTCACATGAAACTGACCATTTCTTTGTGCATTTTGGGACATGTTCAATACCAGGGGATGGCCAAGAAAATTTACAGCTTTCCAAGAGACTATCATTGCTGGAATTAGATACAGGAACAGGGTAGAGAGAATCTGTATTTTCAGAAAAGGCTTATCAACCTGCACTTGAGAGCCATGTGGGGCATTAGCAGTATAAAATGACCTCGGGTCAGGGAGGATCAATAAGAGCTTGTCTTACAGAGAAACACATCACCAGATCTGGAAGAAGTTGGCAAGACCTGTACTGGATTCTATAGATAAAGATGATTTTACAGTGCCTAAAAACACTTTCAAATAAAGTGCAGTGTCCGATGAAGAGTATTTTCTCTGGCATTGATTAATGAAATTTAAAGCCTCTTGCCTTTGGAAAGTCACACAATTTTTAACACACGTAGCTCCTTCTGCCTCCCAAGACTGAATGCAGGTACTCAGAGAACTCTTTTTGAAGGCACAATAATGGTGTTCTTATAGCTGTGGTGTTTTAAAAAAACCTTATTTATATAAGGTCACAAATGTGAAAAACGAACAAAAAGTTGTTTCTACCTGTAAAACTTGCTTGCAGTTATTTGCATCTCATCCCTTCCCAGAATCATACTCAGCTACCTCAGACTTGGGACTATGGCACATACTAAATCACAAGTGTAAAAACTAAGTTTGCATCTGGCATTCCTTCACTTCAGAAGGAAACACCACACAAGGTGTTTCCTTCAACTTATCTGCTCTTTAGGTCCTAAGTGTGACTGGTGTCCATTCACTTGGAACACTTATCAGTAAAGACATAAAGCCTGTATTACTTGGCTGTTCTCTAACAGCAAGAGCATTTAAAAAATAGTAAAGAAGACAAAAATGATGAAACTAAATAAAAGACAAAAAGCTATAATTTTGTTTCTTGTGCCATTTATGTAAGGCTAGTTGCACTGAGATACTGCTAGAAATTAAATTCAGTCATTTGCTACACAGTGATCTATTACTGCTGAAGCAAGAGTGTCAGGTGCCTTTAAGGAGCATTTCAGAAGCAAATGTGTGCTTGATCACTCAAGGAACAGGGGAAAAAAAGAGAGTACTGTATGGAGATCCAGTTGTAAAGTTGGTAAGAATGGTGTGATGGCATGTTCCAGGTGGAACTGGTGCTCAGGAGCACCCACCACTTCAGGGTGTTCGGAGACCGTGAGACCAGCAGAGTTCTTTGCAGAATTTTCTCTTTTCTGCTTTGAAGTAACTGGTCTTAAAATTAGTGTTTATGTTACAAATAGAGTCCCCAGAATGCTGTGGATCCTCAGGTGATCAAAGGCTCCAGGCCTCTTCATCTCTTCTCTTGTCTGCTGCTTGTGTTACATGTGTGGCACATTTACCACTAAGGAGCTGACACTGCTATGTGCCACTTGTTAGTTACATCCTTGCTGTTAATTGAAAGACATGACTAATTCCAACCATTATTTTTCCTCTACAGACAAATCTAAAATGAGATAAAAAAATAATTCTAATTAAACTTTTAAAGTTTTCTTTATTGAAGAACTATTAATATCCAGAATATAAACATTCTTCCCACTTCTCTGCCCTGTGTCTCACACTTGTGTTTAGGACACCAATAATCACATTTTTATATTTGTTCATCATCTTTTATGAGGTGACCAAATGCCATCCCTGCATTTTGGCACGAAGAGGAGTGACATCACCAGAGACAGGCAAGAAGTACCTTTTATTCTAGTTCTGCTGAAGAAAGACCAGACCATGACTGAGCATTTTGAGAGGGGATAATAAAGAAGGTTCTGATGGCTAAACTTGCAACTGCTCAGCCAGCCTTGATGCCACTGGAGTCCCTGGACAATGCAATTCTATAACCACGTGAACTGAGGACAAGCCCAGCTTTCAGCAACCTCTAACTGTTCTTGTCCAACCCCACCACACAAAGCAGGGCTGACTTTAAAGTTAGATCCAGCGTCAAAGTTGTTTCATGCTGCACAAGGTTCTGCTTCAGGGAAGCACTAAATAAATCCATAGCTGGAGTTCCGGTGAAAAGATTGTACCTCTCCTGGGTTAAAACCAGGAGCTTTGGATAGATGTAAAACAAAGGACTGCCAGTGCCAGGCACTGTTTAGATTGTGGAGAGAAATCTAAAGTCACATGGAAAAATGGAAATTTCCTGCAACTATCTGTGGTGCTGATCCTATCCATAGTATTTTCTCTGTGTATGTGTGTAGCCATGATATTTTCTGAAAAATCCTTTGCTAGGATTTTTCTCCTGAGGATCTGAGAAGCCTCAGGAAAGAAATGTAAACAATAATTATCTGCTGCTGTGGAATGCAACAGGTGCATCTCAGATTGGTGCATGTTGGTTGTTTCTAATTAATGGCCAGTCACAGGTGCAGCTGGCTCGTACTCTCTGAGAGTCATGAGCTTTTGTTATTCAGTCCATTGCTGTCCTTTCTAGCCTTCCTTTTCTTTCTATTCTTTTAATATAGTTTTTAATATAGCATTGTAATATAACATATCATAATATAATAAATCAGCCTTCTGAAACATTCAAGATTCAAGATTCATATCTCTTCACTCATCCCGGGAGCCCCCATCGGATCAACCATATATGTGCATTGTGTTTGCAGTGGGAAGTTTGCAGCATTTCTTCAGGCACTAATTGATGGAAAGTGCAATAATCTACCAAAAGAAAATCTTGCACAGCTCCTGCAAACAACCCTCAACAACCAGCACAGTAGGTCTGAGATGGGATAAGAACAACAAAAAAACATCCCTAATTGAAGGGGGGAAAAAGTGTTTCTGAAATTCTTCATTCTCAGTGTAATAAAGCTGATCCTTAAAAGGACCACACAACAAAACCTTTCAAATTGCAATGACTCCATGGAACACCAACAGTTTGCTATGCAGAATGCATTTCCTCAATGGTTCAGAGTTTTTTGGCTGCCCTGAGTGTGCTTAAGGATTCAAAGTTTTATTACTTGTGTAGTACTTTAAAAAAGGCTAAAAGGAATTTCCATGCGTTTTAAGACCAGAAGAATTTTGACACTTAAGGAAGACCAACAGCAGAGCTCTGAGCCACTGTAAACACCTTAGAGAAAGACATTTGGTCATATATGGTATTCCTCAGAAAAGTCTATGCTATTTGCTATGATGCAGTTACTAAAATTATCAGAGAGATGCCTCTGCCCAATTCAGGTGCAAATAAGACCATATGCCAATAGTATGGATTGTATTTAAGAGTAAATGTGAGTGAGAGAGACAGAAATAGAAAAAAAACAGGGGGGAGAAAGAGAGTGACAGAGACAGATTAAGTAGAAAATATCACCACTCCATGGATCCAAACACTGATCCTCTCCTGGTGTTCTCAGTGGTGAGTCCCACAAAACATGGAGTTCTGTGGATTAAAACACAGGTGGGAGTACCCAGGTATCTCCTCTGAGGAGGGGAAGCTTGGCAGAGTCTCTTGCAACAGAGGGTGGGTCTGCATCACCTGCAGTGCTCTGGCAGCCTCAGGAATGAGTCTGGGGGACACTTTTGGAGCTTTAATGGTTTATGACTCCTCCTCAGCTGCCTCTCCTGACAATGCCCTGTGTGTGCCTTCCCATGGCAGGGAGTTTTACAGCTGAGCCAGATGTAAAGGAGGACAGGTGTTCACTGCTTCTGACCAGAGATTACACACCCAAAAACTCTCTATTCGTTCTATTTTTCTCTGGAAGGCCAGTGGTAATAACTGATCAAAACACTGATGTTAAACATGTCCAAAATTAAAAAAAAAAACAAAAAAACCCAAAAAAAACCAGACCAAACCAAATCAATAAAAAAACCCAAAAAACCCCAAAAAAACAAAAAAAAAACCAACCAAACAAACAAACAAAAAACCCAAAACAAAACAAAACAAAACAAAACAAAAAACCAAAAAACCAAACCACTATCATATAGTGAAACACAGAAACTAGAGCTTCTGAGGTCAAACCACTGGCTTGTGGCTTCACTTAAGATCAGAACTGCATGTGTTTATGCACGTAGGGATTGGGGGATATTCAGTGCATATTTACTTTAGAAGCAGGATGGTTATACCCCTGGGTAGCTGTCTTTGCCACTTAACCAATACAGGTCTAAAATACATCTGCCAAAAGGTGCTGGGCACGGCTGCCCTGACCATGCCAGCAGGAACAGAGCTGTGACTGAAATCTCCCGATCACTGTATCACAACAGAGAAAAGTAAATAAGTCTTCAGCACCGAGGGCTCACACCTGACCATTGAGGGTCAACAGTGTGGAAAAAGCCCTTCAACCCTGCCCTGCCTTGGGAGCCACCACCTCCTGCAGCAACGACAATGCTGGCTGTGCAGCTCAAGAGCTGGATCTGCAGAGCAGTTTTACAGAACCCCGGAACTGATGCTGTAGATTTCCCTGTGCTCTCCTCAGGCAGTTTCCTTCCACTGTCCCCAGGTAGAAAAGAACAGCTTTCTGCCAGCTGTCCCAAGCTTTGTCACACTGCTGTCGCACGCAGTGCAGAACTGCTGTGTGAAAGCAGACTGGATTATCAAGACCATGCCAGTCAAGGGCTACAAAGGTGTCCATCCACCACGGCAGCAGGGAATGATGCTCAGCTGCATTCAACTCACACAGAGTCTGACTCAGGAAGTCAGCTGGCAGAATATCAAACATGCTGATAAATGGGACTAAAAATTCTAGTGCTTAATTCTCAGTTCTCTTAAGAATTAGTGAAGGAGACTCACGAGAATGTCTCAGAGGACTGTATAGTGGCTCTGCTACACCGCTAAATGTGTCAAGAGTTGGCCTGAGGCTGTTATAATTTGTTCATGGTGGCAGAGGTGAAATTTCACAGAAAGTGAAATTTCAAGTGTTGTATATATACTTTAATCTTGATTTTACGTGATGGTTCCTTCATTTGGCTTAATTTCCTAGGTTTTGTGTTGTTTTTTTTTTTCCTTGTTTTTTTAAGGAAGACCATTGGGAATTTTAAGAAATTGTTCAATACCAATAAACCCAAATTTGAGGGATTTTTGAGAGGAAGAGAAGTTTTCCCCAGCAATGTACCATTCCTATGCATTAACTCCGGTCAGGTGGGGACTGTAAAGACTGGAACCACTTGAGTGTCATGCCCAGAATCACGTAGGCTGTAAAGAATGAACCTCTGCAGTCTCGAATCTCTGTGTGCAGAGTTGGTGCAGATGAACAAGAAATGCTCTGAGCAGAACGTCCCCATTCTCCCAGGAGCCTGGCAGTGACACTGCACCAGAGAGCAGCGGGGCACTGCAGACAAATCCCCAACACTCAGAAGGTGTTGATTTGCCCTTTGGTTTGCTGCTGGGTGCTCCAGCCAAATTCTACAACTCTCAGACAAGAGGCTGTAGCTGGATGAGGATGGATCTCTTCTCCCAAGAAACAAGGCACAGGAGGAGAGGAAACGTGCTCAAGGAACAGTAGCTGAGGTTTGGGTTCACCTGGAGCACAGTCAGGGGTGGTGAGCACTGGAAGATCCAGCTGCAGTCCCCAGCCATGTCCCTTTCAGTGATGGCTTGAGGGCGTCTCAGCTGTTATGAATAGAAAATTGTATTTTTTTTAAGTTTCAGAGTTAAAAAAAACCAAGCCAGACCGAGTCAGACTCCTTTGGTTTCGCTGCCGAAGAAAAGCCCTTAATCACCCGTTAATGGCGGGTGATTAACTGATTGTTTCCCTGATGCTGGCCACTTGCCAGGACAGACCCCTCCGAGGTAAAGAAAATAGGAGTGACATCGGAGCCAGTATGCAAATAAGAAATGCAGTGCACCTTCGGTTTTTACAGTTTTACAGTTTTTACAAGGAAAAAACCCCTAAAATCACGAGCCAACAAGTGACGTAAGTGACGTCTAAGGATGGGAGCATAGTCCCGTACCTGCTTGGACCTTTTTTATTTCTCATCCTAAACTGAAAAGAAACTGATTAAAGAGACCCCCCGGGTTTCTAAACAAACAAAGCAAGGACTCCACGATTCTCCCGTGAGGACAGAGTCCCCAGTTCTATCTGCAGACCAGCGGACAAAACTGCATCATCCTCCTCCTTCGTGCCACGCCTGAGAGCAGCGGCGGCGAGGGCGCAACCCGTCGATTTCTTCCCACCTGAGCTGATTCTTCTTAATAAAGGCATTAAAAAGGAGAAAGATCTCCTGCCCATTTATTTCATCAGCCTGGATCCAGAGCGCCCTGGGGGGCTCCTGGGGCTGGCTTTGCACTCAGGGTGAGGATGGCCAGGAGCCACTGAGGCCAGCAGTGGGGACCAAGGCTGGGGCTCGTGGCCTGGCAGGTGTGGCTCTGGGGGCTGGGACATGCCAGGGCAGGGGTCACAGTGGGAGCTGTGAGCAGGGGCACGGCCAGCTTGGCAGCTCAGTGACATGGTTCTGCTGCCTGTGACATCACAGAGGACAGGTCATGCTGGCACCTTTGTCCAGGGGCAGCTCTGGGCAGTTGGATTCTGGCAGGCAGTGAGTGCACATGCAGGGGAAATGCTGGGCTGGATGGGGGCTGGGAAAGATGCCCTGGAGATTTAAAGCCAGAGTGAGAGCTGGGACCCCAGGGCAGGGCACTGTCCTCAGGGCTGAGGGAAGTGGGGCTTGGGGCTCCCAGCGTGGCAGGTGCCCAGAGAGGCTCTGGTGACATTGCAGGTGCCACCAGCCCCCCTGGTCCCTCCCAGCCAGACATGCTGAGCCCCCTTTCTCCCACCAGGCCATGTCTCCAACACTGGCCTTTGTCCTGGCCCTGTTAGCCACTCCTGCTGGGCTGAAGTTGAATCCACAAATTGAAAAGGATGATGTTAAACGGATGCTGGAACGGGAGGAATATCTGCACCAGGAAATTACTCGGCTCCTATAGGAGGTTGATGACAAGTCCATCATGGAAAGCCTGCTCTGTTCTGCTCAGCAGCTGCTGTGGCTGCCTTGGCTCACCGAGGCTGTTCTGCTCTCTCTGGCCTTCTGGCTGGTCAGGAGAGGAAAGCATGGCTTGTTATGAATAAAAAAAAAAATCAATTTTTTTAAGGTTGCAAAGTTAAAAAAAGTTGAACCAATTGCTGTTAAATTGAAGGTTACCTGCATGTTGCAGACACCTATTAAGAGTTCTTCTTCAACTACCTGTTAATGGTTGGTGATTCGCCATCCTCCTCCCTAATGCTTGCCAGGGGTGACACCAGACCCCGCAGGCAGCAGGGGAAGGGGAGTGACATCAGCTAGTATGCAGATGAGAATGCATTTCACCTGTAAGTTTCAGGGAAAAAACCCCTAAGAACAATGAGCCAACATGGAATTAAGAGACCTAAGTGACGTCTAAGGAGGAGGAACGTAAGTATCTGCTAAGATCCTTTTACTTCTCACCCTAACCTCAAAAGGTCTTAACTAGAAAGAGGACCTGGAATGCTAGACCAAAAAAGTGGGAATTTCCTACTCTCCCGTGAGGACGGAATCCCCAGCTCTGTCTGCAGACCAGCGCACACAGCTGCATCACCCTCCTCCTCCCTGCCACTCCTGGGAGCACCGGCGGCGTGGGCGCGACCCGTCGATTTCTCCCCACCTGAGCTGATTCTTTTTAATTAAGGCATTAAAAAGGAGAAAGATCTCCTGCCCATTTATTTCATGGCTCTGCCAGTAAGAGGAAGCAGGAGGGATCCAGCAGCCAGGAGAAGGTCAGTGAGCATGAGAAGGACAAGGGTGCAGACAAGGGTGGCAGCATTTTGGCTGTGCCCAGCCCATCACCACCGGACACATCCAGGATAAGGCTGGAGCGGGCTGTCAGCAACCTGATCTCATTGGAATGTCCCTGCTCATTGCTGTGGGGTCACCCTGGACAGTCCTTAAAGGTGACTCCCAAGCCCAGCTGTTCTGTGATTCTGTCATTCTACAGCAGGGCCTGCCCAGCACGAAGGTGCTGCAGGAGCTGGTGGACGAGCTCCTCGGTGTCTGCCGAGTGCTCTCCCGGAGGAGCTTCATGCCGGAGCTGCACCCAGCTGCCGGGACGGACGCCAGCCCTGCAGCCTGCAGCGTCCAGGAGAGCAGCAGCACCTACCGCACGCTGGTCATCCTGCGGCCACCCCCCGGCCACTCCTTCAGCCCGGAGAGCACCAAGTGGCCGCCAGCCAGGCGCATCCGTGTGGCGCTGGAGTGCCTGTGCTCCGGGGAGCAGCTGCTGGGGCACACGTGCTTCCTGCACGCCGCTGGTGGCCAGCTGCCCACGGATCAGGAGTGGTACCTGCTGGACACCCTCTGCACGGGCTCCTACTTGGACCTGCAGAAAGTCACCCGCTGGGTGCAGATGTTGGTGCTGTCGGCCTGGCTGCTTCTGCCGCAGTCCCGCCACTGCCAGCTCACGGCGCTGCCCTCCGGCAAGTCCTGCAGCTTCCAGCTGAGCGGCGCCTCTGGCCTGCACTGCAGCATTGAGATGGCTCTGGCCGTGCAGCTCAGCAGCTCAGGGGCCTGCCTGAGCCTTGAGTAGGCAGCAGCCGGCTCTGCCAGCAGCACCGTGTGAGCCAGAGAGCTGCCACCTCTCTTTCCTAAATTCAACCCAAGCTGTGCGACAAATGGGGTGAAATTTTAGTCCCTACCTAATGAACTCTTTTTTTTTAGTTTTTTTTTTTTTTCCAATAAAATGGAGAATTTATGGCAGGAATAATTTTTAGGTTTTTTATACTAGATTTTGTCACTGTCTTTTAAGTCTTGGTACTGGTTTGGATGTATGCGAAAAACGCCAATCACTTGTGTTAAAATTTTAGAAGTTTAATAGTAATGTAATAATAATAAAAATTAGGACAATAAGAATTTGAAGAATCAGAATTAGGACAATAAAAGACAATAAAAACCAATGAATTACGGATGTCTGTGTGTTCTGCTCTGCCACAGAACATGTTTTGCTAACAAAGCATTAAGCCTTAAAAGCAATAGCCTGTTTCATAGTCATGTATCTCATACATGATGCAAACATTCCGTTCAAACTAGGGTTTTTTCTGTCTATTGTCAACTTCCCCCCCCTCATCTTGTAAATCAATCCGGCCTTGGTCCCCATGAAGTCTGGCTTTCCCTGATAAGGAGGCAATAATTCTTCTCTTGGGATTAGGTGTCTTGTTGCTATTATCTCTATGCAAAGAATTTCTTGATTATCTTATCCATTCCTTGAGCTAGTTACAAAAAGTATCTTACATCACATAGTTTGTATTTTAATATCATGTTGTAACCTAAAACTATATTTACCACCATATTGGAAAATCAGTTTTGATTTAAATATATTTTATAATAATAAAAGTAGTAAAATTACTTGATTTTTTTGGGCTTTGTTCTAGGGGTTTTTGGAATTAACCAGTTTCTGTCTGAAATAATAAATTCTGTCTAAATAATTTTTCTGTCCAAAATAAAATTAACCTGTTTTTATCTAAAGTAAGTTCTAAGCAAGCATGTAAATTTCTCTTTAGAATTATTCTGATAATGTTCCCCGAATTCAGGGGCTGAGGTGTAATCCAAGATTTGTTAACTTGAGAGGAAATCTCACTTTGACTGAAGCAGATTGTAAATAAAAGCTGCAGAATGCCTAAGCAAATCAAAACCAAGTGAGCATGAAATGTATTTGATCCAGGGTAGTGCAAATGGAAATATTTTGTTATTACTGCTGGTAGACATGGGAAAAGAAAAAGGTATTGCAATATTGCACATAACTGTCCTTAATACAGCCAGACCAGCCCCAGCTACCTAAATTGCTTCACACCAGTTTCCACAACTATAGGCCGGATCTTTCATAATTCTTGTGTGTTTTGTGAAATTGGATTACACAGTTAGACAGCTGATATACCTCAGGCTATTAAACTGCAGAGAGGAACTCATGTGCCAGACCATTCATCCTGTTTACTGTGCCTGTACCGCAAACATCACAGAAAATGTGGACAGAAATTTTTATTTCAGGTTCCCAACATAGCAACATTGTGCCTGGGGCTCCAGAGCATTACTCTGCAGTAACTGCTGCTTCACAGAGGGGGAACTAGATTTTTTGTCTACTTTTTACATATTTCCGAGGTATGCTTATTACAATACACTGGGTTTTGTAACAAACAACTCCCATTGAATCATGTTTTTCACTGATCTCCACAGCTGTTTGTTTTCTGACATGGATGGTTTTCAGGGAATCAGATCTTTATAAACAAACAGCTTTTTGACTAGTGTATGGAACATTAGAAGAGGAATAAAGTTAGTAAAAAAATGTTTGTTCTTTTATTTTTCAAATGCATCAGTGTTCTTGGATGTCAGTCTGTCAAACTGCACGGTCCAGGACATATTTAAAACTTAAAATATTATGGCTCAGTGTCTATGACTAGAGCAAATTATTTCTGACACAACTTTTATCCTGTCAACTGTATTTCAAAAGGGGGCGAGGTAGCACTGCCAGCCTTGATGCTTTTGAATGTTTGCAAGCTTGCAAACTTTTACTTTGTTACTTGCAGTGGTGTAGAAAAATAAAAAGAATAAAGCAGCCCCAAATGCTATTGCAGGGAACAAAACTATGTGTTTTCAGGTTTTTTAACTAAAGAGTAATTCTCCTTCTGGAATGCACATGGATGGACAATGAAGCCAAGAGAAGTCAAGGGCTGATTTTCTCCACTTGGTGGAAGTCTCTAAATAACCCAGAGATTCTGGTGCTGTTCTGAAAGAAAGGACTTGGAATTTCTACCATCTGGAATTTTCTCTCCTTTGAGGTAACTTCACAGTGCAGGTTGAAGGGAGACCTTGGGATGACCTCCTAGAACATGTCTGGGGAGTGGAGTTACATTGAGGGTGTCTGAGAACAGCCAGAGCAGAAGTTGGCACTTGGTGTGCTGTTACCAGTGCCAAAGGCTTTGCAAGAAAGGAGTTGGTGGCAAATCTGGGTAAGACAAGTACTGCAAGTCACTCAGGAACTAGAAGACCCTGCAGGGTGGGTGACAGTCACAGGGGTGGCAGGCACCGGGGAGGTGCAGTGAGTGTGACATGGGCATAAAGCCCTCTGAGAAGCTGTCACTGGTCTCTGCTGGAGCAGCATCACTGAAACCTGGTGCTGATGGAGCAGAGGCACCCCAGCAGCAGGTGGGTTTTCTCACAGGGCCCATTGTTCCCTCAGGGACTTTGACAGGCTGGGGGTGGAGATGGGCAGAAAGCGAGTGTGGGCAAAGGCGTAGCCTTGGGTGTGGGCAGCCAGGCTGGGAGGGCAGATGTGCTGGAGAGGCTCTGGACCAGGACGTGGTTGTGATGTTGTGGCAAGAGTGGCCAAGTGCCTATCAGCTGGGTTGTGGTACCAGGAACGCAGCCTGAGGCACGCACTCCTGGAGTTCCCCTCTCCTGGAGAGGTCCCTGCCCGCTCCTGGCACTTCTCCGACAGCTCTGACAGTCCAAGGTCTGGCTTGGGGCTCCCCCAATGCAGGGGATTTTGGGTGCCTGGAGCCAGACTGGACTAAGCCCCGTGCCCTGAGGGGACAGTGTCTGGCAGGGAGTCAGAGGTGGGAACATGGGGAAGGCAGTGGCTGTTCCTGGGCTGAGGAAAAGGATGAGGGAACTGCACTTTTTTGCAACACATCATAGGGACACATCATGGCAGGAGGGACACAGCAGGGCAGAGAGGTCACATCTGCTCCCCACAGCTGGGAAGGTTGCTTGGAAAGTCTGTGAGACCCTCATTCTGGGTAAATGCCTGCTCCTGTTGGCCTGGCTGTGACACAGCAGCTTTGCCAGGTACCTCCTGACACTGAGAACTTCAGGATGGGTGACAGTCACTGTCTGGTACAGGACAGGAGTTTTCATGGGTCATCACTTCACTGCCCACCCAGACAGGGCCCTGCATTGAGAAGAGAGACTGTATCATCCTTAGGCACAGAAAAAGAAGGTTCAGGGAGTCAAGGAGCAGTGCAAGCCAGCTGCTGAAGGAAAGGTGTGAGACACATACTGGAAACAAAGCCATTATGACTGAAATTCCAGGGAATTAATGAAAAGATACAGGGCTTTGCTAAAAAGAAAATTATACCTTGGCCCAGCAAAGAACCTGAATGGGGCAGCAGAGGAGCACTCATAGCTTGGCGTTGTGTTCTTCACTCCTGCTTTATATTTCCAAAAAGATACAGCTCAATACACTTTGATTAGGTCAATGGGGACACCCAAGAAAACGTATCAAAGCCTTGTTTACAGGGGAAAGCCCTGACTTTCTCACTTTGGGAGAATGAAGGCTTCAACTTCATCATCTGTACAGTAAACTTGCAACATTTTAAATGAATTTTAAATTATAATTTGAATTATAGAAATTAGAATTTCTACCAATAGTGCCTAATAATAATAATTTGGAATATTTCAATTAGTTAATTCTTTTTTTTTTGTCAAATAATTGGTGGTAAACACTGGCATTTAACTATGATAATTTTTCTCCATTTTTAACTGTATCAATAATTGTGCACAGCATTTCAAAGGGCTTTGAGATAAGGAATGATAGTTGTCCTTGTTCCTTGTCATCAGAAATGGCACAGGCACCCTGCCTCATACCAGGGAAAGCCTCAAATGGTCTTGTAATCCTGTTGGAATGATGAACCTAGTGGAGTGTGACTCTGGGAAGTTTCAAATCCTTTTGCCAGAGCAGAATTAAATGTTCACCTCCTATGTATTGGGTGGCCTATGATGGATCAGGGGAGGCAGGGATGTGCGCTGCACCAAACCTGGGGTGGTTTCCTGTCAGGGTTTTGGTCTGTGCTGAGCTGTGAAGGTGACAGCACTCTGCAGGCCCTGGTGGAAACAGCATGAGCCTGCACAAAAGCCCAAAGAGCATCTGAGCAGAATAATGGTTTTTCTCCACAACACACATGGTGCTGCTTCATGACAGCCACTTCTCTTGAGTTGTTTTAGTGGCACAGGACTGAAGCAGAGATGGAAAAGAGGGCAGGAGACACCATGGGGGCTGTTATTGACCACCAGCCTCTGGTCTCTGTCTCTGTTTCTCCTGTGGACTTTAACCTCTCTGGCATTGGTTGGAAGGGAAATGAAGCAGTGCAGGAGCCATCAGGGGATTTTTGGAGTGTGTTGGGAATGTGTTGGAGTGTGTTCAGTTCCTGAGTGAAGCATGGACAGACAGAGCTGGACCTACTGGTGGGCAGCAAGGAGGGGCTGCCACTGGCTACAGTGATCACGGGGCAGTGCTGGTCAGGGTCCAGGGAGAGTGAGGATTTGGGAGTAGCAGAGGATGCACCCCAGACTTTAGGAAAAGAAGGAAACTTCAGAATATGCTGAAGTAAAACTAAAGTAAAGGGACAGGGGGTGTGTACAAGGCAGGGTGGATTGGTGCAGGGCCTCAGCGTAAGAGCAGATGCTTTTCCATGGGGCAGAAATTCCAGCACATTGGTAGTGTCATTGTAGAAGCCAAATCTTCAGAGGAAAAGCCAACTATTAAACTAGAAGTACAGCCACACCACCCATTCTGCACTCTTTTGTTTTGCAGCACACCTCAAATCACACCTCTAAGATGTTGTGAGGAAGGCATGAGTTAGAGTTCATTTGCTTTATCTCTTAATTGTCTCCTGTGGGCTGAGCTCCGTGAATAACTCACTTCTTCCCTGACACAGGGCCAGCAAGTGACTCCCATGCTGCACTACATACCCATGTCAGGAAGTACTTGAGGTGCAGCAGAAGTGGAGACAAAGCTGGACAAAGTCACTTCCCCTGGAAAAAAAATAAATGTACAGACAGCCCCACAGGTGTTCAAGATGCTTGCTTTGAAAGTGACAGGAACTGTGTAAACTACTGAAAGGAAAAATCTCAGGCACAGGCAAAAGTAAAAATCGCCAAAAAACCCTCCCAACATAATCTTTCTGTTCAGATCAACCTGACCAATAAAAATGCCTCTCTAGTTAAAATTAACCATTTTGCTTGGGGAATTTCTTTTTTAATGGCATTATATTTCTATCAATGTTTTTTTGGCTAATAGCTCCCAGTGGTCTTTAGTAGGTACTAATTTCCTAGAAACTATTAATAAGACACTGGTAAGTCCCTTAGGTCATGCTGAAAAATCTCATTGGAAATAACGGCATAATAATTTTGGTTTTATATGTATGTGTACACTGGGAAGAAATAGATGCACCTCTAGGGACCATTGTCAATCCAATTACTTGGAAATTTCTCAAAACAGTGACTGAAGTTGCACTTATCTGCAGTCATTTGTCTACACCTCTGTGAGTTGCTAAACTAAATGCTGATGATAGACTCTAGTATATTAATATATTTTTTAAATGTGTCATTAGATCCAAGCTTTCACTGATGGCAGTAAAAGCTTTGGTTTAGAATTGGGATATTAACTGATATGTCCATGAGTTGGCAGATATAGAAGTCAAAGGGTTTTTGTTAATTTCTGCTTTTTATAAGACTGCAAAGTGTTGAAGCCCACAGACAGTACCTGCTGTGGAAGTGCCATTTTGGCTTGCCTGCTCCAGCCACAGCTCATCCTTCTGACCCCAAAATCAAGTCTTTCTTTAAATACATTTCTCATTTTCTGTGTCTTTTGCCAAGCAGCTCCTCAGGGCAGCACTGCCAGGAAGGGTCCAGTTTGACACCCTCTCTCCATTCCCAAGCAAAGCACAACTCCCTGGGATCCACCTCCCCTGGTTAAACTGATTTCTCCACAACTGAGAGGTCCCTTCACTCTTGGAGGACCTTCCTGGGTTACTGGGACCTGACACACCCAAAGGAGAGAAAAAGAACTAAATAACAAAATTACTAAAAGCCCATATATGATCTCTGCATCACTGTTCATGACTGACAGGTGGGTGAGCATCCCATTTATTGCCTTTATTTTCTGTAGAACTGTCAGCAGGCAAAACAAACCTGACTGCACAATTTCTATTTTTTTAATATTTGTTTGCAAGTTTGCCCCAAACTCCTCTGCCTTCAGTGCAGCTGTGTTCACTGTGGGTAGATTGAGGTTCAGCAAAGTGCAGTTTTGTTTACCTGCTTCCATGGCAATGCTTTTTTTCTTTAAAAAGCCCCAAGCTACAGTAACAATTCAGGAAGAATCCTTTATACCTTCTTGCAGAATAAATGCAATCAGTGTGCCATCAACAACTTTCATAAGATGAGAGGTATTTAGAATTATTTGATAGCTAAATTGTTGATGATACATCTAGGCCAACCATTTATTAAAATCATTGCACTGTTTTCTCTCCAACAGCAGAAAAACAGAATAAAAGGTGTAGTGGAAGTGTTTTGCAATTGTGGTACATAATGCTAGCTTTAAATAACTGGAAAAATGTGTTTATCCCATCAATATCCTTACACTGAGTCTGTGCTGGCTGCATTAGGTGGATCCAGTTGCTCATTTGCATACCCTAATGTTCTGATGAACTACTTGGCTTTTGCTGCCAAACAGCTTACAGCCAGGCAAGGTGGTTTGTTTGGGTATTTATTAGCACTGCTTCGGTCTGCAGGCATGTAATTGGTGTTCAAACCACTAAACCTCCTAATGACTAAAACATTTTAAAAAGGTTGGTTTGGAACAAAGGAGAGCCAATTAAACATTGTGTTTTGCCACAGGTTTAGAAAACTACACAGATGCCTCTGTTCTACTTGCTACAGAAGCAGTGAAATAACACCACAGGTCACCATGAGGCAGAAAGCTTCTCTCTGGTGTTCTGGAGATCTGGAGGAGGACCAGGAACACACTGTCTATAGCTAAGACTTAAGGGCAGACAGTTATGTAGATATTATATAACCTGTCTTAACTGCTGTTGAGGGGGATGTAATTTGACTGTCCCTGGAACAGCAGATGCAACTGACAATCTCAAAAATTTGCAACCTGAGAGATAAAGTGAATAGGCAAAAACAGTTTCTAGTGGGTTTTCTTAAATTAACTTTTCTCCCTCTCAAAATATGCACGAGGATAGTTATGTAAATGAATGCAATTGGATGACAAGCACAGCAATGCCACCCTAATTTAAATATTAAAATTGTCTGAAATGGAAAGTTAAATTGGATGCAATTAGTGCAGCCTAAACAAAGAAACTTACTTAGAGCTACACTGATTGAACCTTAACAGGTCTACCAGTGATGAGCCTGATGGTCCCTGCTAAGCCTGCTAAGCATCCCCTGGACCTCTGTATGGCCCTCTCCTTCTTCAGGACTGATTTTTTTCCAGTTCCTTATTTGTTGTGTGGGAAACCATGACCCGTAACATCAGTCTATTTACAAAATAAAAAAGAAATCATGTCAGGCAGCCTGGTGCCTTCAGTGGCAAACTGTTAGTTTGGAATTGCTGGCTAGAATTCAATGAAAAGAAAAAAGAGGTCTTGAGATAATATTTCAGGATTTTAGCCCTTCCTGTGTGATAATCCTCTTTTTAGCCTGGTTCTCTGATGAAATACAAAATAAAAAATTTGTATTTGTCCTCCTCCCACTGCCACTCACTTTCTGTATTCAACAGACTGAGCTTGAAACAGTGACTTAAAGGTTCCAAATATTACCTTAAACCCACAAATCTAGGAGAAATAAAAAGAGAAAGAGAGAGACCTTAACCCTTCAGTAAAAGAAGAGATGACAATAACTTTTCCCCAGGGGCGTGGTATTTGGACAATGCTCTCAGGCACATGCTGTGGGTTTTGGGGTGTCCTATGCAGGGCCAGGATTTGAACTTTGACAATCCTAACGGGTCCCTTCCAACTCAGCCTATTACAGAATCAGAGAAATACAGAACTAACCAGGTTGGGAAAGACCTTCGAGAACATCAAGTCCATCCTATGACAAAACACCACCTTGTCAGCCAGACCACAGCACTGAGTGCTACATGCAGTTGTTTCTTAAAGAATCATATTCTGTGATTCTGTCATTCTTTGTTTCCTGTGTTCCTAATGTCCTCTTGCAGACAGACCACCCTGAACCCTTCCTACAGCACAGCCTGTTTGGTGCTGCACTCTGTGCCTGGGCTCCCTGTGTGACTCCCAAACATTTGGGGCACCCCAGAAGCTTCTGGCAAACTGCCTGTGCCCTATAATCTAGCACTGGTACCCATACAACAGTGCCATTAATGTTATTAATACCCTATTCTGCTTCTGATGGTTCTATAAACAGTTTATTGCACTTCATTTTCATTGGCACAACTTTCAGGTTTGCCAAAAGTTTTCAATAGGCTCTGGGCAATTCTCTTTGCTTCTGGTCTCTTAGAGTCACTTGTACTTGACTATGCGGCTCTCTTGAGACTTTCCCCTTTTCCCCCACCATTATTTTTCTCTTCCTCCCTAAAGAGAATTAAATTAAATTCAGAGAACAAGGAAGCGGGTACATTCTTGGATTATTTTTTCTCATCCAGGTTGTTTTATGCAGCTTCACTGCTGGACCATAACATCTTGTGTTAGCAAAGGTTATGGATGGATAATTACAAACAAACATACACAAAACAATTCTAAACCAGACAGCACCACAGGAAATAAAATGAATTTTTATTTTCTACTGATTTCTTAAAAAGCAGATGAAGGGGCACAATTTTGGACTGACTGCATATAAGTCAAATCTCTTACAACAGTCTTGGTTTTAACTTATACACAATCTTCCTTTTTTAAAGGAGTGTAAATTGCCAGCTGGCAGTGCTTTTTCAGAACAAAGACATATTTCCTTTTTACCATTTTGCAGGAAAACACTAACATATTTGTAGACTGTCTCTCCCCAAGTGGACTGAATGTCATCAGCTGTTACCTTCTTCCTCAGTTTTTGTAACAAATGTTCTTTATGTGAGAAGTCTTGAGTGATTACTAATAAATATTGCAATGAACAGTCAAACATCAAAATTTTCCTGGATATGGGTTTCCCCCCATGTATGTCTAGAATAATGACATCACAGAATCATTTAGGTTGGAAAAAATCCTTGAGATATCAAGCCAAATTTTTATCCAAGCACTGCCAAGCCCACCAGGAGACCATGTCTGTAAGTGCCACATCTCCAAGTATTTTAAATCCCTCCAGGGATGGTGACTACACCACTGCCCTGGGCAGCCTTTCCCAATGTTTGACTCAGTGGATAAATCTGAGCTCCTATCTACTCATGATATTTTCCTACTTCAACATTATATTTTCAGATATTGGGAAATGCTCATATTGAATTAATACCCTTTAAAACTTGCTTCATGAAATGCAATCTCATAGTATATAAATCTGTTGTGAATTGGGGCTTTCCTCTGACTCATCTTCTTCTCTTCTGGTTTATGAAAAAGAAAGACCTCAAATGTTTTCCTGCATTGTTTTTAAATCTTTTCTCTTTTTCACTCAGCCTTCTCAGTTAAGAACTCAAATGTATCTGAGAATATAACAAATTGTATAGTGTGTTGCTGAAAAGAAAACTACCTCAAAAACCACAGGCTGGGTGCTGTGCTCAAGACTATTAATATAAGAAAGGACAAGAAGGTGACTGAGAGATTTCAACCTGCTCTGAAGAGGCAATGCAGGCTGCAGGAGATAATGGACATGTGCAAACTGGTGAGGAAGGTCTTCCTGGTGGTAGGAACTGTCCTGCCTGGTGTTGATGTCACCCAAGACAAAACAGTTCAAGCTCCCACAAGAATGAATGGTACTCTGACCTTTTCAATTTTTTCCAGTTCCTTTCTCAATATGTATTATTTCAAACTCTCCAATTTTCCCCACCATGTTCTTGATCCTTTTGTGCCCTTTTTTCTGCCGCTCCCCCCATTATTCTGTGTGTTTGGGTGAGGGCAACACACCCCACCTATTTTATTGACCGTCTGATGTGTGGAAAGGAGAAGGCTTTTTGGGTGCCTTCAGCACATGAACAGAGGGGCCGAAAGCTGTGCAGCAGCAGCAGCTCAGCTGTGTCAGCAGGTGACAAAGCACTGAGGTCTCGAGGTTAAAGCACCAGACTGAGACCTGTACTCTAAAGGATCACTCCCATTAGCTGGCAAAGGGACCTCTCTGGAATTCTGTTTCCTCAGCAGAAGAATGATTCTGGTGGTGTTTGCTTGCTTGATAAAACACTTCCTAGAGAGGGAAGGGCCTGTATAAAAGGTAGGTGACCTTGCTGTGGAACGGGTCCTGGTGTTTTCAGTTGGCATCACTTGTGTCTGCCAGATCCAAAGAGGACCTGTGTACTACTGATTTGTGTCTGGAAATTTATGTTTCTTCCAGGGTAGTGACAAGTTTTTAAAGTATGTCAAACTTGGGAGTATGTGGACTGTGGAAAGGACAAGTCACTGTGCAGAGGTTGCTGCTAAATGAACTTAAATCATTACTGATTTAAGTCAGAGCCCCTGATGGTGTCAACACCACTCTCTTTCTCATTATACTGTAATGGACCTAGATATGCTGCCCTTTCATTGTGTACACGCTGAATTCCATATTGAATTAATCACATGACAATCTGTTTTCAGTTTAGGGGGTTTTTGTATGGTTTTCTCCTTTTTTTTAACATCTCAAAGCATTTTTTGCCTTTACAGCCTATCGTATCTTCCCATTTTTTTGTGATTTCAATGATTCATAAGGACTATTACTTTCAATGCAGAGTACACAGGAAACTTTTACATGTGAGTCACTGACAATCATACAAAAGTCAAAGCCACTATTTTGAAATAACTCATGCCAGAAAAAAAATTGGTGGCTTGTTTTTTCGCCTGTAGATTTAACTCAGTGTTCTGGAAACAAGAGTCACCATAATTCTCTGCATCCTTGATGGGTTAAACAACTCCTTCTGAAGAAAGGAAGCTGTTGTGTAGCACAGTGCAGCAGCACCTGCTCTAGGTACGTCTGTGTCCTGCTGCAAGCATCCCTGAAATGGGCAAAGGTTTTATCCATTGGCTTGGAAGCTTTCCCCTTCTTCCTCCCCTGTCTGCCTCTCTAGATTCCTTGCACCAGGCTAAAGCAGCTTACTCCATACAGAGATAAGTGCTCTGCATTCTCCTCTTCTTCACATGGACACTCAACCTCCATCCTTATGCCATCCAATCAGGAAATGCTCCCTGATTCTCTCCACATTCCTTTGGAGATGGAAAATGCTTGTCACCTTTTCTGTAAATAAGAAATTAAACACAAAGCAAGGCAGGGCCACATCTAAACTGAATTCAGAACCCAGGCACACGGTTCCACAGAACCCATTAGCTTAAAACTGAGGTGCTGCCCAAATGCATCTCCTTCCATCCCTCTTCCATCTCCATGCTGCTTTCCTTGAACTGATGCCAAGTGCTATTGTGGGTACATTCATCTAGTTCAGGTCACAGATCAATCTAGAAATATACTCAAATAAGGGGAAAAAAAATTCCACTGCCCACCTGACCACACCAGCACTTGGTATAAAAGGTACTACAGGTACCAAGGGCTAATGGACTAAGGGATAGAAGTGGACTGTGACTTCTGCTTTGAGCTTTAGCAAAGGGATTATTAAGCCTTATTCCCCAAAATGTGTTGTAGGGAAGATAAAGCTCTCCAATGGCATCCCCCAGTCGTGACTTGAGCTCCTTAGTTTCCTCTGAAATGTGCCAGAGAAAGGAGGCAGACGCTCCCATCCAGCACCCATGGAAACTGGCACAATGCATTCACGTGCTGAACATCATTCTTGGATACCCATGCCAGGAATAATAACTTATTTTGGCCAAAACACAAGCAAAATAATGCAGATTTGCATGCTCGGTCACCATTTTCTGTAAATTTTCAGGTCACGTGCTGTTTTCTTTCTCTTTGACTTCTATATCAACAGCTTTCATCTGACTCAGACTCAGTGCAGATGGAGAGCTGTCAGCTGTCCTCTAAATGACAGTCTGCCTGTCCCTAGCAAAAAATACCACAGCTAATGAGGTGAGATAATTATGTCTATCCCACCCCCACAACCCTTCCAAGAGCCAGCAAGCTTTCAATTAGGGAAAGGCCAAGGAAAGAAGATTTTGAAAATCCTGAAGGTTCCAGACTCTGGATGAGCACAAACATCATTGAGAAGTTTCATAGATTTAGAAAAAGAAGACTTCAAAAAAGAAATGCTGCTCCTTCTCTAGCCCTTAGTCCTTGTGCATATTTGAACTTGCCAGAGTTCACACACCTTCCAACTCCCCTGCAAATCTAATCACATCTCTAAATAGACAGAAGAAGACCCAAGGGAGCATTATTGATGATAAAAGGGCAAGACAGAGTACACAACTAAAAGGTTGGTTCCAGGACATACTGCGTTTGAGAAAATGAAAAGAAAACAGGGAAATCTTAAGTTCAGCATGAAGAGACTTGGCATATTCTCAGCATTTTCTCTCAACATATTAATTAGTCACTTGTTCCAAGAAGGAGAGAGGGAGGGAGAACAGGAGAGTGATTCAAATTGGAGTACAGTGTTGGCACAAGAACAAATGGGTATCAACTGGCTATTAAACAGCTTAGGATGCAATTTAGAAGACGATTTCTAATTGTCAGAGAAAGGAGGTTATAGAATAGATCTCCTAATAGAGGCAGGAACAGAAAACTTGTTGTTGGACAGAACTTGATGTAATTTATGACTGGGATTATAGGATTTCATTTCCTGACCCAAGGAGTCCCTGCCAGTTTATTGGTCATTTCCTCTTCCATAGCTACAACACCTTTCTCAAAAACACTTGGGCACTCATGGGCGTCCCTGCTCAGTCATGTTAATGTGAGTGCAACAGAAACTGAGGAAAAGATCTGCCCAGAGACTGCTATCTTCGCAGGTAATGACAAGCCTGGTGCAAACTCAAGACGCTCTGGAGCCTCTCAGCTGCCCTGTGCAATATTTGAGCACCAGACACCAGCACCCCACGCTGAGACAACAGTGAGAAGGAATGGAAGAGCCAAACTGAGTTTGTGCTCAGCACTGAGGACTGGGCCATGACAGCAGCCAGGGAAAACCAGGGTCTGTTTAAAGTGCCTTATCTGATTACAGATCTTGCTGAAGGCAAGTGATTCTTCTTTACTCTCACAGGGCTGAATTCCCTCAGCTCCAGGAAGCTATAGGGGAAGCACAGGGAATATATGTATCTCCACAGTCAATTTTCCTCAGCCTCTTGGGTAACCACAGAGTGCTTGAAATATCAGCAAGAAGCAATGAATCCTGACAAGCTTCTTACAGATTTCTACTTCCTTTCTTTTTTCTCATTATTTCTGTCTTCCACCCCCCATGCCCCATACTTTTTAATCCTTATGATTTCCAGCCTTTCATTTCAGGTCATTCTAAATCAAATCCTGGGCTTTCTTTAGGCACTCTATACTTATGCCATGAATCAGATTTCCCTTCGTACTCTTAATAAAACCATGGGAAAGTTTTATTGAGAGAGAGAAAGCGGGGGGAGAGAGAGACTTTATTAGCACAGAAGCACAGTTTTGCTGCTGGTCTGATGAAGCAGAAGATGCCAATATGACTGAACAAGTGGTAGCATTCAGTGTGCTTTTCTGCAGTGGACCACCTTGGAAAAATATTTGTATGAGATGCTGCTAAACAAGTTGTTCTTGACATGTACCTAATTTTCTGAAGCCCATGGCAGCCTGGGTTAGGTACACTTAGTGGAACAAGAAAGAGAACAATCCTTGTGCTCACTCTCATCACTGCCATTCATGCCCTGCTCATGTTCCCTGCATTTATTTCTGCTGACACTGGACATGAACTTGTTCCTCTGGCACGAGGGATGTATATTTTTCTAGCCCTGCTGCCTTGCAACCACTGTGTGGGATACAACCCTGCTGTGACCACTGGCAGAACAAAAAATGGGGCAATTCTGCCACCTTTTTGTTTCTTTGTTAGTCAAGGCTTTTTGTTCTCTGCTAGGATGAGTACCTAGGAGTAATTGAGCTACAGGGTGAATAAACTCCTTAGAACAAGCCATGATGAATTTTGTATTCAAAATCTTCTGCATGCTGTCTCTGAATATTAAGAAATATAATAAAAATTGTCTGACTAGTAAAACCTGGGTATACATCCACTGCACCAAAACAATATCAAATAATGGCTTTAGACACCTGGTAACTCTGTCTTGGCTATAGAGCAAAATCACCCAGATAATCATCTAAACCCTCCAGTGGAGCTCAGCCTGGGAGTTCTCAACTGGAGAGAGAGAAACCTCCTGAAAAACACTGTTATCCTGCTGTGTTGTAACAGGGAATTGATGCACTTCACTTTTGTGTTTGTGTTTCACTTGGTCTGTGCGTCTGGATGAGTAAAAATCCCTTGGAGCTCCTCAGTCTCTCCAGCCTGTGCTAAAAGGCAATCTTTTTCTTTTTTAATGTAAATCATTACAGATAACTTAGGGTTTGGGAAGTCCAGTGGAATGGCACCAGCATAAAATTATTCCCCACATTTCAAGTCAGCAAGGTCAGGTTGTTAAGAAAAATGTTATGTCTTTGTTGGACTAAGACATTACTGAAAACCAAAGAGATAATATTTTCAATATCTACATTCTTCTTCCTAATTGCTTTCTAGAGAGCAAAAGTTCAAGCTTCAAAACCCTCACAAGCTATTTACTTTGCAAATTGCTTCTTAAGAAAAGAAGAGACGTGAAGTCAAGAACATGGCAAAAATGGGGGCAAAACCATAAAGACATGGTTATGCAGAGACTGAAAGGACTAAATCCAATTAGTTTAATGTATGTCACATAAATCTCTTTTATGTGGCATACATTAAACTAATTGGATTAGTCCTTTTTTAATTTGAATTTGAGTTTTCTGCAGCTCATTCTGTTGAGTGTCCTGCAGGCGTTCCTTCCATGTGGTTTGGCAGATCAAGGTTGCTTCTACACAGTCAGGAAGTTTCACTCAGTATTTCACAGCATTTCTTGAACTTTTAGAGGTATTTAAAATTATGCTTTTATCGCCTGAGAAGGCAACAATGCAATGCTTGCTCTCCTTTGTCATGAAAGGGTAACCAGCCGTAAAAGCTGTTTCTTCCTGTCAGCCTGATATGCCTTGTGTCACAAAGAGAACTTGGAAGAGAGACTGAAACTGTATGTTATGTGATTTAAAATATAGTGTCTATGCATTTTTAAGACATTCACTGTTATGTTATGTCATGTTATGTTATGCTATGTTATGCTATGCTATGCTATGCTATGCTATGCTATGTTATATGTTAAAGTTCAGTTTCCCATACACACCTAATCCTAAGCATGATGACTGGTAGGGCACACCAGCTGAGGAAAACTTACTGGGAGTGGGACACTTCACTGTCACATGAACAGTCAGTGAGCTCTCAGAGTTTCTTTCTCTTCCTCTATGTAGCCTGAAACCTCTCTGATTCAGGAATGCAGATCTTTGGAGATAAAATTGAGTTGAAGCCCATACACATAGCATGGAAGCACCTTCAGCCCCTCGGGACCTGTACATGGATGAGCACAATTCTGACATTCCTCGGGCAATCAGTTTAATTAAGGATACTTGTGCTCTGTTCTGGTTTTCTTACTCTGCTTTCTCTGATAATTCTGGATAAGAAACATTTTCAAGTGTTTTGCTCCGATAAATGGTCAACCAAGACAAAGCCTTCACCTTCTACTGATAAAATTCCCAAAATCCTCACTGCCACCTGTTCAGTGTATATATTGTTTAATATATATATATATATATGTTTTTCCCCCTGGAGTCAACACAGTCTAAATCTGGTCTTACAGTAATTTTATAGAAAACCCCAAAAAATATTTTCCCAGAGAGTTTATTAAGCATTAATATTGTGATTTCTCCTTCCCTGTAGGGTAAAGCTGCTGCTTTTATTCAGAAAGTGTACACAATAAGTTGAATATGACATATGAAGAAGGAGAGGATTCAGACAAGAATTTTCCCTCTTTCAGGCAAGCAAAAACATATGAAGACTTTAAGAGGTAACCTGTGTCATGCATGAAATGTGCAATTCTGAAATACTAAATTTGGCACAGACATTGCAATTCAGTATTTTTCACTATTTAATAATCAAATGAGTTGAGCTTTACAAGGAAAAACAGGACCAAGTGCATCACTTCAATGATGTCCCATTTGCAAACGGTATCTCCTTTTTTCAAATTTTCTGAGTTAATTCCTTTCCAATTTATGCATTGCAAAATATGAAACCAGGATAATTTACATACTGACATGGGCCATAAAATAGTCACTGAATAACAATGAAGTGATAGCAAAGGGGAGCTGGAGTACATCCCTTGTCAGATGCTTTAACTTTATATCTTTATCACTTGGCCCTTCTGCCCTAACATGAACATCTACTTGGCTTTTCTGTAAACAACATCCGTGAGTCCATCAATCACCAGGGAGTGGACAGCTTTTACAAGCTAGTGATAGATTTTTGCAGGCTGACAAATGGCTCATGCACTGCTTTTCACTGAAAGTGCATTTTACATGCTAAGGAATTAGCTGATAAAGTAGTTATCAGTGGCTTTGCATAATGAAAGCCACCAACTATAGAAAGTTTGAAATTTCATTAAAGTAGTTTTAGGAAAAGCTCATTTCTGCAAAAGCATTCTATTTGGCAGCATTTCCACATTTATCTTTCCTGGGGTTTTTTATTTCTTTTATATTATTTTTGCAAATTCAGAAGCATTTGTTCTGATTTTTTTTTTGCTAGCGTTACTCACAAAATTGATGTTACTTAGGACTCTTTCCTTCAAGAGCAAGCCTGATGTACTTCAGTGATGATGTAGCTCTAAAACTTTGCAGTGTCCGTTACATATTTCTCTGGGATCGTGTTGTGAGTGTGAAATAAGCAGTAACGTGAAGACAAACTGAGTGGACAAAGTAGTTTTGGTTCATTGCACTGACAGTAAAGTTTTCCAGTATGAAAATTGCTGGGTTTTGGTCACATCAGGCCTCTGCCATATGTTCTGTGACATAGCATGACATGTTTTATGTAGATTTACTCTTGAAAACATGATTCCCTATTTTCTTTCCTTCTTTCCTGGTAAAATGTCAACAATTTTTAGCAAAGCCACAGCTCACAGAGGTAGCTTTAACCTATGGAGAGTTATGAAAGGCAGCACAGGTTTTGGCACAGATCCTGGTGATGCTCATACAACTGTGATAGTGCAGTGTAGTTGTTTTTTAGTACAGCCATCACAGAGAAATTGATCAGTAGTTGGTGGTGTTTATTCTAATGTCAAGTGTTCTGCAAGATAAGTAAATATTCCAGATTAACTGATTTTTCCTTATTCCTAGAACTGGCTGCTTCTTACACATCAAAAAACACTCTGCCTTTGAGTCCAAAACAAAACATAACAAAGCAAAACAAAAAAAAAAAAACACAAAACCAAAACCAAAACCAAAAAAAAAAAAAAAAAAACAAAAAAAACCCACAAAAAACAACCAACCAAACAAGCAAAATGAGGCCATGTCCTGTGAGACAACAGCCTGGCTTTGTAATTTCTGCTTGTTGAGAAAAAAAGGGTGAATGATGTACTGTGATCACAATTTTCACAAAACACTGAATCACTCCTGTCAGAAGCCTGTAAAATGTTGAGCCAACATGTGTGCTTGCATAGTCAGTATCTTCCCTTTGCCTTGGGGCACATTTACAGAAGTGTTTTGGGAAATAGATGTTTTCAAGTTTTTTAACCACACACACGGCTTTCGCTTCCTTAGATACTTTAGTAAAAGTATAGTTGTAGCACAGGAGGCTACTAGATATTTTGAGGCAGAGAATCCTATCTGTAATAAGTTTTTGAGACCAGACAGTCCAATTAGATAACCTATTCTAACCTCTTGGGTATAAATACAGAGGCAGTGTAAGTACATTTACACCAATGACAAGACAGAGAATAATTCCTCTTCTATCAAATATTTACATCTCTTTAATGTGCAAACATTGCTTAGTAAAGATTCAGAGTGGATTTTCAACTGAAAATAATAAAATGGGAAATGAAAAAAAGAACTAGTAAATAGGAACAGCATTTTCTTCTCTGTATTTACAACTGAAATGGAAACTGAATAGGACATGCAGAGATGAGATGCAGATGAGATGAGAAAGGGATAATTACAATTTCAGATGTTCAGCTGGGCAGGCCATTTGTGTGCAGAGCTCCTTTCTCAGTAACTGTGAGAGGTGAGCATGACTTCAGTGTAAAATCCTAACCTTAACCCTTGCCCCTCACATTTCTGTCTAGAGCTGTCCCAGAAATGTCCTGTTGGGGGGTGCCCCTTTCCCACATTCACTGCTATCCCAAGAGCAGATCTGGGGCAATGGGGTGGGGGTCCTGTCCATAAACCCAGGATTGCAGATATTGGGGTGGATTGGTTCTGCAAGGCCTGGTTTTAGGTAGCAGGGGAACCACAAAGATGGCTCCTGTGGGAAGGTGCTGGAAGCTTCCACCATGTCTGACAGAGCCAATGGCTGATGGCTCTGAAAAGGGACATGCTGCTGGCCAAAACAGAAGAAAGGCTAGTAACGCCTCTGTGATTACATATTTAAGAAGAAAATCAAAACAAAGTCACAGGTTTTTGCTTATAGTCAGAGAAGAGGAGGAGATGAGAATATGTGAGGGAAACAACATGCAGACACCAAGGTCAGGAGAGAAGGAGGGGCAGGAGGTGCCAAGATTGCTCTGCAGGCCATGGTGAAACCATGGTGAACCAGCTGTGCCCCTGCAACCTGTGGGGATCCAGGGGGAAGCAGAGATCCACCCGCAGCCATGGGAGAGGTGCCTGTGCTGCAGCGGGTGGGTGCCTGGAGGAGGCTGTGATCCAGTGGGAGACCCAGTGGAGAGAGCACCCTTGCTCCCAGGCTGGAGCAGCCTGTCCTTGGAGGAATGCACCCCGTGGGAAGAGACCCACCCTGCAGCAGTTTTGGGAGGACTGTCTGCCCATGGGGGCAGTTCATACTGCAGCAGGTGTGGTTTGGCTGCTGCTCGTGAGAGTAGACCCACGCTGGAGAAGTTGATGGAGAGCTGTCTCCTGTGGGAGGGACCCCACGGCCTCACAGGGGATGGGCTCCTCTCCCAGAGCAGCGGAAGAAAATCTCAGTGATGAACTACCAAACCTCTAGCCCCAGTCTCCTGCTGTGTCAGTGGGAAGGAGGGAGGGGCTGGGAGGAAAAAGTGTTTATAGGCCTATTTTACTTCTCATTATCCTCCTCTGGTTCTGTTAGTAATAAATGCACTTTGCAACTTCAGCTGAGCCTGTTTTGCCCTGAAGTGTTTCTGCCAGCCTTTATCTTGCCCATGAAGCATTCACTAACTTTTTTCCCCCTTTTTCGTCCTTTGCCCAGCTGTGGCAGGGGAGGGTGAACAAGTGACTCTTGTGGATGCCTAGTGTTGGGCCAATGTACTTCCCCCTTCTGTGGGGTTTTGGGGGACACAGGAGGGACCAGGAGGGTCAGGGAAGGGAGTACCAATAAAGGGGGGAGATTTGGAGGGGGGGGGGGCACACAGGGACACTCTATCAATTCCCCCAAACTGCCTTTTTGCCCTCCCTGAACTGGCCTAATTCAGCCCTAAAATGGTTTCAAAGTGCCCCAAATCTTGTCCATGGGGGCAGCAAGACACACCCGTGTCCCAGCAGCTGCATGACCAGCCAGGATGAGGAGCAGGGCTGGGGTTGCTCCCAAATTTCCCCCACCCCGTGACACAGCTGGACATAAGGGCTAGCTCAGGCTTTATTGTCCACCTGCATGCCACAAAGAAGCACAAAATCCACTTGCAAGATGCTGTCCTGGAGCAGAGCCATCCCCAAAGGAACGCATGAGCCCAGGGCTAGTCCATCATGTGTAGTTAAGAAATTGTGTATTTAAGAAGTCAGTGGGGAAGCACCACATGACACGGCACTCGCATCACATGGCGATAAATTTAGATTGTCTGTGCTGAAGGCAGCAAATTAAACCTTAACTGACTTCCAGATTCTGAATTCCTTCAATCTTTTCCATCAGTGTTTTAATGTTTAAGAGTGCTTGTGGAATAACTCCACCACTGCTTCACTAGCCAGGCACCTGATGCCTCATGTTCCAGGCAGTAGCTGATGTCAGGGTAAATTTTCAGGCTTTATGGCTGAAAATTTGTAAATTTTTGCCTCTGTTTGAAAACATGATTAGCAGTTTTGTAAGATGTTATGTTTTTCTAATATATTCCACCCTCCTTGAAAATCCTGATTTGCCATCCCTGCATGCCCAGGACTTCTCAGGAGGTAGAACTTGCCTGTAGTAGGATCTCAACAATTTGTTGTGAGAGAAGGGGAGAGAAAAGGTCCCAAACCGAACCTTAACCAGGCTAGTGAGCCCAAGGCTACCAAAGACCTTTCTAGGAATGTTGTCAGCAGGGTTTGTCAGGATGCTGTGCAAAAGGAAAGAATTTGGGTGTCCCCACATCACACTCAGCAGCACATTCAAAACCTTGGTCAGTCCATGCTGTGCTGGGGCCTCTTCAGATCTGTTTACTGAAGTTAAAATATAGATTTTCCTTCACATTTTTATATTTTTTTACACCATACACTCAACTCGTTAAAAAGCATGGAATCATAAAATCATAGAATAGTCTGAGTTGGAAGGAATCCATTAGGAAGGCCTAATTGCTATCCCTGCACAGAACAACTGAAAGAAGCATACCTTGTGGGCTCAAAATAACCAAGGTCCATAAAAATGTGGACTATGGAAGAATGTTAATTATCCATTTTGCATTTCTTATGGAAAAAAATATGAAGCTCAATTCAACCAGTTTTATTTGATAACAGCAATGTACTTTAATGTTTTCTTTATTTCTTTGATTTCTAAATAATTGTTCCTTTTTCTGACTTTCAACTTTTACTGATCAGAATGACGTAACTCTGTCCTTACAGGTCTGACTCCAGCTGATCCATGGCATGTCTGTCCTTGAGTCTTCAATGCCAGAATTTGTACTAAAATACAGCATTATAACTTATGCAAGACACTCGTCTTACTAAAAATTCAATATTTTAAATTTTGAGAATCAAATAAGTACTATTTATTAATAAAATGCAGACTAAAAAAAATAAGATGGTCAAATAGAGTATTTCTTTCCTATTTTTAAAAGAAATATGTTTGTCATGCTATTTCTTCTGACATAAAGTCTCTTATTTTGAAAGAAAACAAAATAAAATGAGCACCAAAAGGAAAACTAAGAACTACGAGAAGGTGTTAGTTAATTTTCCTAAGCTGTGTAGGGAGCAGAGACATCTATAAAATACGTAAACACTATGTGTCTCTGAGGAGTTGAATTTCCAAAAATTAAGTTTTATTTCCTTTCATTGAAGAAAAGCTGTTGTGCTGTCAGCTGCACAAGGAAAAACTACTGCTAAGCCATCTGTTCAGTTACATTTCTTGGTGTTGAGGGTAATGGACTAGTTGCAGTTCATTGCTTAGCAGATAATTAAGCATTGGGTTATTTAATTATTAATATCAGTTTCTATAATTATTGAAATTAGGTGTAGATTTTAATTCTCATGCAGGAGAAAAGCCTGTTATACAGAATAGGCTTCCTGTAAGGTAGGATTTATTGGTCTTGCAAAGCCAGTTGTTTGTGGTGGACATGATGTGCAGCAAATGTTTAACAACTACAGAAACTGTGCTGTAGGCCTCAAGGGAACACCCACAGAAAGTGCAATGGGAGTCTCCACCAACAACGCAGAAATTCTGATCTTTGTGGCTACAGGAGGCAAAGGACAGTTGAAATATCCCCATATTTAATTTTAATTTAGAACCGGTTGCTCTTCTGACTATTTATCATCTCCATCAAAATACCAGTCACAACAACTGTGGCACCTTCTCAGCATCTGCACCTTTTCTGGACTGAAACTTTGTTGACTCCAGAAGCTTTTCTGCGTTCAGAATGAGCCCCACCAGCTCACTTTTTGAACTGTGTGGCACAAATAGTGTACACTGATAAGGCACTGACATTTATTATGCTGCACTGGTTAATTTGCAGTAACATGTATTTTTGGCTTATCTCCCTTGTCCAACCAACATGTCAATACCCAGCAATTTCATAAAAAGCGCATAGGCTCACCAGGTGCATAGGCTCATTCGAAATGCAATTGAATATTTTTACGCCATTTAATGTAATGAATCTGTTTATTTTTTTCCTGTTCCTCATCTGGCTAAGGTAGCACAGGCTGCCTGAGTGCACCCTGGCCTTTCTGTGGTGCTACTCTCTTTTCTGTTGCTCCTCTTTTGCCACTTTTCTCCTGTACACCTAGAGGGCAAATGAACTCAAAATAACACTTTAAAACTCTGTTAAAACCAGCAAAACAGAGAGCCTTAAAACACTTGTGCCAATTTCAGATTCTCTGCATTGTGAAAGGACTTACAGCATTTGTCAAACAAAAGAAGAGACAACACAGTTCATGCTCTTGTCCCCGTTTTCCAAAAGGTGATGACCAAGATGTGTCTTGGTTTAAGACAGGTTAAAGAGAATACTCAGGAATGAGCAAAGGCATGGGAACAAGGAAAAGGCACAGGTGTTTTCTCCATATGCCCTGCTCACTGCTGGGGCCTGGATCACCCTCACTGCCAGCAGCTGTGGGCTCCTGTTCCACAGGTGCCTTTTTCTGCAGCTGAGGTCAGTTTTCCCAATTAAAAAAAAATCAGTCAACATATTCTTGCAAGCAAATATTTTCCTTTCAACCAAGCGGACAGATACAGATACTAATGTCATCCGTTCTGAGGAACTCACTCACTCTTTTCCTATGATAGGAGGGAGCCAGGGGTCAGGTGCTCTTGTCTGAACCACAGTTAAGCCAAATGAAGCACACAGGCTGTTGCTGCAGTCCTCTTACAAAAGAAATTCAACATCTTTCTTAAATTAATATGATTTGAAGTATTCATCTGCTTTCAAAGCCTGACTGTCAAACATCCCTTTCCCTAGCAGTGGCTAATTCTGTGCAAATGAAACTGGGAAATGAAAGCAATTTTTCAGTTAATGTAATTGAAAATGTTGTAAAATTTATTGAGTTAATTATATGAGAAGTTGACCACACATTTTAGCTCGGGCGTCATCCTCTAATGTCGAAGTGAAGACACAATATTGAAATATCAGATTTTTCTTAATACCAGCAAAGATGTGTCATTCATTGTTGACTGGGAAGTCAGAACATTCAGAGAAGGTTTTCACTGAATGCTTCACAAGTGGCTTTGCTGTAATTAACATTAGCATGCTGTTCCCATAGCAAGTCCAGGGAGTCTGCAGGATGTTTTCTCCTTGCAAAGGCAGATGCCCAGTGATCTCTGGAGTGAGGGATCAGGCAGAGCCACCAGCAAGGTTCAGATCCACCAGCAAGGTGAATGAAACTGCTGATGAGACAGAGGTGCCCAGGCAGTCCCCAGAGCCACCTGGAATTGGGATAGCACTGGCACAGCATGGTGTCACCACTGCAGAGAGAGGCTGTGGAAATCTGGTTTGCCCCAAAGCGTCACATCTTCTTTCTATTTGCCCTGGCAGAGGGAAGTCCCCTAGAAGAGTGGCTCATTCTGTAGGCCTCCACACCTCTGCTATGGCCATGACTATTAATCCCCTTGGAGTCACTGTGAAAAAACAGTAATATCAGTCTGACAAAATAACAAAGACAGAAAGGAGGAGAGGAGAGGAGAGGAGAGGAGAGGAGAGGAGAGGAGAGGAGAGGAGAGGAGAGGAGAGGAGAGGAGAGGAGAGGAGAGGAGAGGAGAGGAGAGGAGAGGAGAGGAGAGGAGAGGAGAGGAGAGGAGAGGAGGGGAGGGGAGAGGAGAGGAGGGGAGAGGAGAGGAGAGGAGAGGAGAGGAGAGGAGAGGAGAGGAGAGGAGGGGAGGGGAGAGGAGGGGAGGGGAGAGGAGAGGAGAGGAGGGGAGGGGAGAGGAGGGGAGGGGAGGGGAGGGGAGGGGAGGGGAGGGGAGGGGAGGGGAGGGGAGGGGAGGGGAGGGGAGGGGAGGGGAGGGGAGGGGAGGGGAGGGGAGGGGAGGGGAGGGGAGGGGAGGGGAGGGGAGGGGAGGGGAGGGGAGGGGAGGGGAGGGGAGGGGAGGGGAGGGGAGGGGAGGGGAGGGGAGGGGAGGGGAGGGGAGGGGAGGGGAGGGGAGGGGAGGGGAGGGGAGGGGAGGGGAGAGGAGGGGAGGGGAGGGGAGGGGAGGGGAGGGGAGAGGAGAGGAGGGGAGAGGAGGGGAGGGGAGGGGAGGGGAGAGGAGAGGAGAGGAGAGGAGAGGAGAGACTTTTTTCACTGCCCATCTTAAATTTCACTAATGCAAGAAACAAGCGCTTAAAGTTGCTTTCTCCCTCCAGCAGGGAAAGCAATGGAAGAAGATACAGTATTTGTTACAGGGTTCACACTACTGAAAACCTTGGTTTCTGCTTCAAAATCCCATTAACTCTTTCTGCATTAACTCTGTGCCATCAGTCATATGAAAAAGGCTAAACAGGTCCCTGCATGAACCTTGGGAGTGGAAAGGTCAGGAAGTGATTTGAAAAAATCCAGCTAAAGGTACCTCTGCAAATCTGGGAGCAGTTCTGCACCACAGGCACCATGGACAAAGCTGAGCTTTCGCCAGGCAGGTACAGAGGATGCAGAGACAACAGTGCTCTCCTGAAATCCATCAGTTCCCTCTAGCCAGTGAGCCTTCCTGATCTGCTCTTCTTCCCAGCAGAGCCTCCCTGCACCCAAACATCACTTTTCAGGGACAGTCAGAGCTCTGTGGCTGCTCACAGCACTCTCAGAGCAGATTCACAGACAGAAAATAAAGCAATGTGCTTGATGTTCCTTGCAGAGGTGCACTCACATGGAAGCACTGCTCTTCTTAGCCCAGCAGCTCTGAGGAACTGCCCAATGGCCTTCCTGGGAGAATGCTTTTTTCATTACAGGAAAACAAGAAAAATATCTAAGAGTGAAAAAGTAATTTTTTCCACAAGGTAAAACACAGCATACAGGATAAAGCCACTATCTGGAAGGGTAAAAGAACACTCAAACAGCATATGCAGCTCAGCCAGACATGTCTGGCAAATGGTCTCTCTGCTGCCTTCAGCTCTGAAGTGAGCTGTCAGTTCCTAAGCTCAACCCTTGGCAAAGGCAGGCCACAGGTCTGGGATTGAGCACTGCACTGCAAAGATGCTCTGCTGCTGCTGCTGCAGTGCTGCCAGTGCCAGCCTGTGTGTGAGGCAGAGCCCAGAACAGGCTCATGGAGGGAGCAAAGCCCAAAACATACCAAAATGTGCCACCTCTTCACAAGCTGCAACACAAGAAGGACAGTGGAAGTGGAAACCCTGGAAAAATGAGACAGCTGCAGTGAAGGAAACAGCAAATGGAGTAAACAAAGGATTTGGTAAGAAGGAATAAGGAGAGACTTGTGTCAAATCTTGAGAGAAAAATGGGGGGGAAACAACAAAAAAGACACATGTTGCTTATGATAGAAGGATACAGCCAGAGATGAGGGCTGAAAATGTGGAAGCTGCTGGGGTTTGTGATCTCCAGTGCAATCCACCCCATGTCTGTCTCTGAAGGCCCCACAGTGCAAAGGGGACATTTCCTCTGTCCCTTGTGGAAGCTTTTGACCAATGTCCTGGCATATGAAGAAATCCATATGTCTCAGGCACTCAGATGACAACTCTGCTTCTGAAATCCCCTTTCACTGGGAAACTGCAGCAAGGAAGGCAAAAGATGTAGAAGTTCCCATCCTAACTGGGCATGAGGGTAATGAGAATTGAGAAGGGGTGGTGACACTGCCAGGTACCATGAGCTTTTGGAGAAACTGTTCTGTTTCCTTGCGTTCTGACCACAGAGAGGACAAAGAGAGTCAGTCAGAGCTCACCAGCTGAATTCAAAGGCCAAAGTTTGGTCAGGCTGAAGAAAAAAACACCAATGCTGCCTATTTGATTCACCTACCAGTTATCTGTGGCTAATACACTCCCTGATACAAAGAAGAAGTGATCCCCTTGGAATTTGTCACAAAGCTCAATTCCACCTGTTTTTTCTCCTGTTTATGCAGGAAATGTCAGCTTGCAGAGTTTGCATACAGCAAAACAAAACACGTGAAAGAAATCCCCACCAACAACAGATCCACCTGAGAGGGACTTGTCCAAGCCAAAGCACTTGTATGTCATCCACCTCTGATTATGCCTAATTGGAAAACTAGCTGCATGTTAACATCCAGGCACTATTTATGCCAATTTACATTATCTCCATGCTGGCTTTGGTTCAGCTCATTTTCCAAGGGCTGGCTGTAAACACTCACTTCCAAAAATACACACTTTGTTTGACTGCACTTCCCTCTCTTTTTATTTCCATGTTTTCCTGTCTTCTATTCATTTTTCATCTCAGGCTCACCAGTATCACCTCCTGCCTGTGTCATCTCCCATCAGCAATGCTGGACTGGCTGCAGTGGCTGATCTTCTTTCTGGCAGGTCCATCCTCCCCCACACACATCTGTCTGCTGCCTGCTGGCCTCGGCCTGGGCTTGGCTGTCTCAGGGCTGTCCCCAGCCTGTGCTCCAGTGACTGCTTTTCACTGCAGCTCCTCCTGTCTCAAGTGCTGCTTCCATGCAAGTCACGCTCCAGTTCTCTGACAAAGCCCCACCATAACCCCTGCACATCTGTCAGTGTCCTTAACACACCTCTTATTTACTCTGGTTGGGTTTGCTTCTTTACTCTGGTCTTCATCCTCCACTTGTGTACACCTGGAGGTGTACACAAGTGGAGGATGTGTACACCTAACTCACCACATTTTTCCTCCCCACAGCTGTCTCCATGTTTCCACTCCAGCAGCAACTTCTCCCATTCTTTGCTGAATTGACCTTGATGTGAGTTATGTGTTTGTTCAATTCTTATTGTCTAGAGAAAGCACTCCGGTTGCTAAGCAATGGTTTTCTCTTTATTAAAATATGAAAACAATAAGATTTTCAAATTTAGTCAGGGATCATTTGTGAGCAAGCCAAAAAAAGGTGCTTTTCCTTCTGCTAACAAACAGAAACAGGGTGTCCAGGTTTTCTATATTTTGTTTCCTACAAAATAGAATTTAATGCAGGTGCTGTCTGTTTTAGCACCACTGTAATGCTACAAACAAGAGCAAGTTTATGTGACAGAGGAATTGGGATGTCACCTGGTCTTGGGCTCTCTGGATGTGCTCCCTGGAGTTGTTTTTACTGTAGTATCTGCAGATGTGCAAATGCAATGCCAAGCTCTGCTGGAACTGAGCCTCAAACTTACTTTGGTCTAAAAAAGGAATAATTACTTAATTTGGCCTTCCTAGTTGGAAATCAGGACCAAGCAGTGTAGGATTCTCTTCTGAGATGAGATTCTCTTTATGTCAGACCTATGAAAACTCCATACTAACTGGGCCTCACCATTATAATGAAATGAGACTAGGAAAAGTGATCATGACAGGATCTCTGTATAAATGCCTCTAAAACTTCCCTTTGCTCAGAAATAACCAAGTCCTACTGTCCCCTTCCTCTGTGCTTGTTTCTATAATTGTATAACCTGAGACACTGCTCAAAGGTTGGAAGAAATCTTTGTCATATATTGGCTCCTGTCACATGCCAACAGTTTGGATCAGAGAATGCAAAGGGAACAGAAATTTGTGTCTCTCCAAGCAGAGGAAGGGGAAACTCTGAAGGGAGAATGCCCAAGGGTCACAATTCAGGCTCTGGAGTTGTAGCTGAATGCCCTAAGGCTGCAGTAATTTGCTCATCCTGGAAGTTACACAGTGGCTGACTTCACCAGAAACCAGATGTCACTTTAGTCTGTTCTGTCAGTCTAAATTCAACAGGGATGCAGAACAGCTGGGAAAACTGTCAGCAGATTCCAGTGTCTGTGAGGAATCCCATCATAAAGGGCCTTTGATGTGAGCACTTCATGTGCTTTGAAGTGTCTCTGCATTTCTCTCCCACCACTCAGGAATGCTGAGCTTTTTGTCTCATAGCACTTCCCAAGGGTTTTATTTACCTTGTTTTAATTTTAATTTTAATGCAGATCACTGTTTCTCGTAAGGGTAGTGAATTTGAGCAAATACCTTCTCATTAATGAGATGGTCCTTCATGTCCTTTTCCAGCTCCTTCCTATGTCACGTGACCTCATGTGCATAAACCACCTTTGTCTCACATCTCTGCTCCCTAAAATATCTTCAGAAGCAGCAGGAACTACGACAAGAAGAAAGCATTTCTACGAAAAGTATATTGCAATTTCCTGCACTGGACAAACAGGGGCTCCATCATGGAGCAGCTGGGGACTGCCTGCCTCCTCATGCTCTTCCTCACAGACTGTGCCTCACAGAGGAATCAGCTCAGGCCCCTGGAACAGAGACTTGGCTCTTCTTTGACTTTGGTCCTTGCTCCTCTCACATATTCTGTCTCCCAGTTGCCTGCTCAGTGATTTTTGTCCTTTCATAAACCCTTGATCCATGCCTAAAAAAATCTTGCCATGTAAACCAAATTCATGATGTTAATAAAAATATTTTGAAAACAAGCTCAGAATGAAACCATAATTTGGCTACAGTAGGAGTTCAGATGCCCTATTTTCATAATCCTCTTACTTGGTGTATTTATGGAGTATGAAAAAAAAGAGAATATCCAAGACACAGTGTTTTTTTCTGGACTTTTACAGCCCTGGTGGACATTGAAGACACTTGTAGCTTCAGAGACTTGTCTGTGAGGACTCTGAAGTACCGTAGTAAGAGAACAATAATGAACCATTTCTTCTGAGAGTCGTCTCTTCTAAAATCACATCCATAAAAGTATCTTGTTCACTTTCATTTCTGGTGTCTCTCTTTCTCTTCCCAGCCTTTGTCACCTGTCAGTAAAAAGAAGAAAAACTATGCAATGTGCATAACTTTAAAACTCTCTCAGGGAGAGCTGCATGTTTCAGTTGCTCTGCCAATCCACAGATACACCCATCATCTCTTAGGGAGCAGCAGAATAAAGGTTAATTAGCTCCACACTGGCACAATTAGCATGTAATATTGGATTTTTAGCACAAAGAAAGTAATTTTCTTTTAAGTGCATCACAGTGCTCATTTATGAACAACTCAATTTAGAATGTAAGCTATCTGGCGTGTAAGAGAAATATGAGTTAGGATAACAATTCCAGATAACTCTTCCTGGCAGCAGCAGATTCAGTAGGATGGCATCTGATCCATCGAGAGAAGACATTCAGAGTGGCAAATACAAATCACTGGGCTTTGGCCAGTGTATTGCATTCCAAAGAAAGCAGAGCCATAATAAACACTTTTATCCCTCTCTGACAATTTTATTGATCATCTTTCCAGATACACTGCCTGTTTAGCAACACAGAATCACAGAATGGTTTGGGCTGGAAAGGACCTCAAAGACCCAACCTCTGCCATGGGCAGGGACACATCCCACTATCCCAGGGTGCTCCAAGCCACATCAAGACTGGCCTTGGACACTTCCAGGAATCCAGGGACAGCCACATTTTCTCTGGACAACTTGTGCCAGGGCCTCCCCATTTTCATCATAAAAATTTTCTGCCCTATGTCCAATATAAAGCTACCTGCTCTTGGTATAGAAGTTTTGGCCCTTGTCTTATCATTAGAGACCACAGTAAAAGAAGTAGTAACCTCAGTCTATTGGGTTGGGTTTTTTCCTTCCTTTGCTCTTTTCTTTGCCTTTACTTGAAAGACTTTCCAGATGAGTTTTCACACACTATTTCTAGTGGAATCTCATTGCAACTCTACACTAAACCATTTCAGATGGGTCAACAGCATTGTGTCATAGCTTTTCTAGTCCACGAACTTCATTAATAATGACCACTCTCATTACTTCGCACACACTTTTATTTTGGTTCTTAAAGACTGTCTTTCCTGTCTTTTTTTTTTTTTGCTCTCCTAACCCAAATTAATTAACATCAAATTTACTTTGTAAAGTGACCACATATTTGAAATCTGGGTTCACTGAAGGTTCACCATTATTCCTGCTTTCCCTTGAATTGTTGTGATATTGATTTCAGAGACTAAAAAGATTGCATGCAAATAAAAAAAAAAGGCAAGCAAAGCTCTTCATAGTTAAGGAACATTGTAATAATTATTAAAGCTATTCAGAACCTGAGAGCAAGAACCCAAATCTGATTCTCAGTGCAGTATCTGTCACCAACTAGTAACTATAACCCCCAAAATTTGCTGGAGTGAGTAAATGTGAGCTAAATATTGATGGACCAGAAGATAACTCTGTTACTGTAAAATGCTAAAAAGCTGCTGTCACTTCATTAAAAAAAAAAAAAAAAAAAAAAAAAAAAAAAAAAAAAAAAGAAAAAAAAACAAACCCCCCAAATCCACTTAGTTTTAAGAAAAATCTTGCTTATTCTGATGAATTTTAATTTTTTCTCAATGCCTTCTACCCAGCCAGTGTCCACCACATCCCCACTGTGCAATATCTAATTAACTGCAGCAATCAAAGATAAGAGGGGGGACAAGTTTGTCATAAAACTCAGCCTTCTGAAAGAATGACTTCTGTTAAAGACTCCAGCAGCTCGTTCTGATTAAATCTCTCTCCTTCATTAATTCCCAGTTCTCATAAATACTACACAAATTCATCCTTAACGCAGGGCCTTGTGCTGACTGTCAGTTCTTGTCATGGTGATTGTGTTTCTTTATCTTGTACTTGATTAAGTCAATTCTGAATTCTGCTTATTCATTCATTCTACTTTTTCTCCATGTTCAGATTTCTGTCATAACTACAGTGTCACAACACAATGCTCCTGACAACTGGCTCCCTTTTGCCAAATGTCATGTGTTTGCAAAGATCAATTCTGCAACTTTCACTTCACCTTTACTGCCTCACATTCAAATGACAGATGAACTTTTATCAGTCTTGCAAAATGTAAATTCAGCTCTTCAAGAAGCAATCAATTACAAACCAATCTGTATTTCCAACATTCTTTTTGTAGCCTCTCCATCACATATTCACATCTCAGGTTTGGAGAACAGTCAGTATATTTTGAGAGTACAGCTTCAGAGCTGGCCTTCTCCCTGTTTTAATATAAAATAAATACAGATTATAAATACCGCAAACACTTGAAGTGGTTTTCTACAGTGATCTGCACAGAGACAGTTGGCAATGATATTTGAAATTTATTCCAATGACCTCTCTGCTTCTGTGATTTCAGCTCAAGCACACCTGATGCTGTTTAGCCTGTTCAAGGGCATTAGTACTTTTGTATTTTATCTTTCTACCGTAAAATGGTCAGGAATCACTGCGGGGCACCCACTGATGCACATCCCTTTGACTTTTTTTTATGTCTCTAACCCAGCTGCCTTTTTCCAGCTCTGTCTTGTTCCTTCTTTACTTCCTGAGAGACTCCTAAATAAATCCTCAACGTGATTAGAGCCCTATGTTCAATCCAAAGCTTAGCAGGTCTTGAGGGCTGAGGGCCCGGGCTGGAGAGTCATGAGCCATCATAAACTGAAATGAGGAGTCATCAGCATCTCAGCAGAAAATGCCTTCAGTATCCAAAGCAGCTTCCAAAGGGGTGAGCTTTCGCTGAGCTCCTTCCTTTCATTGTGAAAACAGCCAGAAAGATTGTTGAGTACATTCAGGATTCCTAGAAAAAGCAGTTAAAAGCTGTACAGACTGGGAGCAATAGAGTCCATGCAAGAGGGCACACCAGGTCAAACACTGGGAAATAATGACCATGAGGAAGAGATGCGCAGCTGGAGATCAGGGGAGGAAGTGCCACAGCCTAGCTCCATTTACAGGGGACTCTGACAAACCCTTCTACATTCATTTCCACATTTTACGAATGGTGCTTTGGTTGTATTTCTTCCACTTCCTTTTTTCCTATTTTCTTTTGAAGTAGAGGATTAGAAAAACAATAACAAGTATAAGACTTACCTTTTCTGATAAACCAAACACCACAACAAAGTGAGTCTCTTGCTCTGCTTCAATCTTCTCCCTTTTTAGCCTGCAGGAATTGTTGGCAGGAAAATCAGTGCTAGACACCTATTTTTAAGCAAATGCCTGCTTGGCTTTATATCTGAAAAACAGTATAAAAGGGAAAGATTAGTACAAAATATGTTCTCAAAAGCATGGATAATTGTGTAGATAAATAAATAGAGAGATACACACAAAAACTGTTGCTCCCTCCTTATGTCTCAAAAATGTTACATACAAATTTAATACAATTCTACATTAGCCCCTGTCCAGTAGAAAATTAAATAGAAGAAATACTCATATTAGCTGCATATATAATGAAGACAGAGATCCAGTGTCTAGTTCTAAAATGATGAAGTATGAAAATTATACAGTAACATCTCAGTTATACATTATCCTGAAGCAAAAGAAGTATTTAGGGAAATGAGCAGCACTTCAGGAAAAAGGCAGTATTTCAGGAAAGCAGTAAAGCAGTGATTAGACTTGGGGACGCAAATATTTGTGCTAATATACAGAGGCACTACAGGAAAATTTCACAGATGGTAGAGGTCTGCATTATTGAAATACTTAAATCCACTTGGTTTTCCCAACTCATAAGTGTTTGTCCATACCCTCCCCAAAATTTGCCAAAATGAAAGCAACCAGAGTTCAACTGAACTCTGTGTGGGAAGAACCTGTCACTAAGGCCCAACCCAACATGCAACTTAAAATAATTTCTGACTTAATTTTGTTTATTCAGTTAGACAAGACTACTTGTCTAACAGGTTTACTTTAACTGATCTAAGATTCCATTTCCAAATTATTTTTGTGCTCCTCAGACCATATTGCTTGGTCAGTAATATTTTTATTCTACTAGGACAGGTAATTTAAAAAACCAAAGGAAAATACTTACACTAACTTACAATTTAAATTTAAAAGTGACATATTGTGTGCAAGTCTCAAATTGGACAGGGCCAAATGAGCAGGTAATTGATAGTCCAGTGCAGGATCAGAATGTCCACATGAGAACTAATTCCCAGAGTTCTTCTGCCACCATTGCCTGTGCACACAAACAAACATAAACATGGAAAGACACAGCCACAGCACATCACAAAAGGTATATTCCTCACCACTTCACCTCTGTCCTTGATAAGAGTATTCTAAGGCACTACTGCTTCAATCTGGTGAAGAGAGCTAATGCCATAGGCAGCCAAGAGGGCTTACTGAAGTCATGGCAAATGAATTCCCTTTTGGGGACTCTGGAATTGATTCTGACTTTGTGGACAGGAGAAAAAGATTCATCACTTGAGAGAGCAGCACCAGTAGCAGTAAAGCAAATAGGATGTGACAGGGAAGGTGTATTGAGGAAATGAATTAGCAATTTCAGAATATAAAATGGATTGTTGGAATCAAAAAGGGCTCAGATGCACTCTGGATTTCATGGCTCTGTAGGAATGCACAAGGAATGGAAACAAATTTCTTGCTCAAAGTGTGTGAGAGAGGAATGTCTTCTTTTATGCACACACCCCGCATGTACAGGGATATTGTCCAAGCTGAAAATAACTGCAAATGATTCTATGGATTAGGTGTTGATAGTCCAGACACAGGGAAACCTTTTTCTGGAATCAGGGAATTCAGAAAGCAGTGAATCATTAAGTCTGGAAAAGACCTCCAAGATCACTGAGTGCAATCTTTGACTGATCTCCACATTGTCAACTACACCGCAGCATTAAATTGTCACATCCTGTTGTTTCTTGAACACTTCCAGGGATGGCGAATCACCCATTCCAATGCTTGGCAACCCTTTTGAGGAAGAAATTCTTCCTGACATCCAACCTGAACCTCTGCAGGCACAGCTTGAGACTGTATGCTCTTGCTCTGTCTCTGCCTGGGAAAAGAGGATGAGCCCCATCTGGCTACAACCTCCTTTCAGGTAACTGATCTTGCCACTGTCATGGTCACTGGCATTGCAGTAACCACAACAGAAAAAGAAAAATTTTCATCTGCCCTTTGAAGACTGTAAAGGATGGCAAAATCTCTGGTCATGCTGACAACATATTGGCAGTTCCCCTTCAAGCCTTTTCATATCTGTTCCTTAACACAAATGGGCTTGCTGCTGTTGACAGTCAGCATGTTGGAAGGGGTTAACACAAATAGATTGAGACATCAGAAGGCTCTTACCCCCCCAAGACCAGCAGGAAATATGCCATCTGTCCTCTGGGCACTCATATCCTCAGTGAATATTACTTTGTCAGAAGTTGCTGGAAGACCTAATTTAAACCACCACTTGGGTTTTTTTAGCAACATAAGAAAGGGACAGCAAATCAAAAATGTTGGAAAGAACATGTCTGTAAGTCCCACCATACAAAAAGGTCTGACCCTGCTCTGTCAAGGATTGCCAGAGTACTATTCCCTGGAAGAAGACTGTAACCCAGCATAATGCACTGCAGAAAGTCTGTAGGATGCTCCCTGGGAAAACTGCTGACAACCAGTTCATCAGAAATAAAAAGTTAAAAGGACATTTTTCTCTAGGACCAGTTTTATTGGCTGGTACTGTCCTTTTGTCTTACACATATAAGTGATACAGACTATTACAGAATAAAAATCCAGATACACAAAAGTGTGATACATAAAAGTTCCCTTCTCTGTGGCTGTCCTAGCTGTGCTAGTGAAATGTTACTTTACTCTGCTAATTAGTGAATGGTTCCTAATTCTGCATCACACAAAACTCCATACCTGACACAGCCTCTCCTGGCATGCCCTTTCTCACACATGAATGTCCAAGCAGCAGATACTGGTCCAGGGCTTCCAGCTGTGGGTGTTCCTCCTGGTGCAAACACAAGGAAGCCACTTAAATCAAATGCCCATCTGCCACCATATTCAGTAGTGAGAGAGCTGCAGAAGCTGCAGCCCACAGGAGAAAAATCAATGGAGTGTGCATTCAAAGCAAGGAATTGCAAAATGTTTGCACAGAACATTCTGTTTTCAAGCAGAAATGTTTTATGTCACCCAGAAATGTTTTTTGTCAAACAGGTGCTAAGATAAGTAGGTGCAGAATTGCACCTAATAAATAACAGGCACAGAATTGTGGCTGTATTCACAAACTGGACTTGTGCATGCAGGCTATGAACAAGGCACTAACGAAAGAGCTATCAAGAGGCACTTGATATTTCTCATTGTAGGATATGATAATATAGAATATTCATTTACATTGAAAAAGACCCTTAAGGCCAAGGCTCACCAGCAGCCCTTGGCTGGACATTGCAGGACTCCCTGTGAAGCATCCCCTCTGAGCTCATCGTCACTGACCTCTGTGAGGACTGGATGGCTGCAATGAAGATGGCTAGCAGGGAGGACAAGATCTGTCAGCCGAAAGGGGAAGCATGGGCATCAGCTTCCAGCTCTGCAGTAGGTACTGCTGGAAGCCTGGAAGCAGGCACTAACCTGGAAGATGATGCTGTCCTGAAGAAGCTGTGTTTTCACACAGCTCACTCTTGCTGGCTGGTAGTGTGATTTTGAGGCAATGCATGGGAAGCCTTCCACTGTGTGGGCATGGGGGAAATCGGGAGCTGGGAAGCAATGCCCTGTGGGAGGGCAGGAGCCCTGACCGCCGGCTGAGAGCGCCTGCGAAGCTGCACAACAGCCACTGGCTGCTCCCCTGCCTGGGGCCAGATCTGCAGTGGTGTCACGATCTGCTAGTACAAGTGGGGGTCGTGATGGTTCGTTTTTTTACTAATCTCAGAGTACAAAAACAACACAGAAGGGGATTTCAGTATTAATCAAAATAAATGCACCTTTTATTGAGTGCCCACAGCAAATGCGATAGAAGGATTAGAAAGGAGATAAAGGATAGAGAGAGAGAGAAAGAAGGGCAGGGGTATATAGCTACCAATGGAGAGACTAAATCCTTGTGCTCCAGCCAATAGATCTGTCTTGTCATGTTGGGGGGAATCTCAAAGACTTGGTTAACTCAGGGGTCTTTCATACAGGACAGTAGAGAATAAGTCTGTTGAGGAACAAGTTCAGGCAGTCCAGTTCTGAACAGGACAAACTAGTCCCAGCAGTGAGCAGGAGCCATTGTTTCAGGAGTGGTTTCAATGGGAAACCAGTCTTGGTCCAGCAAACACATCTGCAGGCAACACTTGGCAGACTTCCCGCTTCAGTCAGCCCAGCGCCCCGTGTTAGAATTTTAAGTGTCTTGGTCTCAGTCCTTGGGCGGGGCTTCAATCTCCATCCTTGACGGCAGTCATGAGAGAGATGAGGGATCTTCCATGGCAGATCTCCAATGTTATCTCAGATAGTCTTTCTCTAAAGTGAGTGGCATCTGGCTAGGAGGTGGGGAAACTCAAGGCTGTTGTGATGAGCAGGGATCATGAAGCAGATGTAAGCATATAGAGCAAGCCGTTCCTTGCCAGTCCCTACTTGAAGCAGTTTTTCCCATGGGCAAATAGTCTTGGCCCAGGAAGCACACAGGAATCACTTGGTGAGCATCCACTTCAACCAGGCCAGAACTTCATCTGGGGTCTTCAAGGTCTTAGTCTCTGTCCTTGCGACGGTCATGAGGCAAATGAGGGAAACTTTGGACCGTCTCTTACAGGTGGCTGTGGGCAACATGGGCCTGCTAATGGACACTGCCTTCCTGTTCCCTCAGGGCGGCCAAGAAGCTGCCAGCAGTAAACCTGCTCCTCCTCAGGAAGCTGCTCTCACTGAGAAACATCGGCCACCAGCACGGGGCCACCAGCAGAATGACCTGCAGCAACCTGGCCATCTGCCTGGGGTCAAACCTGCTGAGCCCACCCCAGGAGGAGCAGCTGGAGCTCTAGGCCATACTGGACGAGAACAAGAAGGGAATGCTGCCTTCAGCAGCCAGCTGCAGCCTCCCCAGCCCCCGCAAGCTTGGCTGCCCAGAGATGCCTGTGCCTAGCTGTCCCCTCTCTCCAGCCAAGGCCATGCAGGAGCTGCCCCACAGCCTTCTGTGCAGAGGAAAAGGCTCAGCAGGGATGGCAAAGGCTGCTTGCCATGCTGTCAGCACCTGGGCTGAGACCAAGGCCTTCCTGAGTGCATGTGAAGCTGCTGGTGGCCTTTTTGATTGAGAACATAGACATCTTTGCTGAGGAGTTGTCTGGCCCAGAGGAGACCCCAGTGCCCAGGGACATATCCACAGGTATGATCAGAAACAGAGGCTTGTCCCAGCCTGGGACTCAGGGTTCCAGATATCTCAGCATCAAGAAGACAAGCAGTGTCCCCTCTGGGTTTTCTTTCGGTGCTCTTGTCTTCCAAGAAGTCGCTTTGCTGCACATGCTTTTGCTTTCTAAGCTGGGACAGGAAGAGCAAAGTGGCCCTGTGGGAAGAGCAGAGGAGGAGCCCCAGGCAAGAAGCTATCCCGATGCATCCCCCTCTCCGCCAGATGTCCAGCAAGAAGATGGCAGAGAGGCCACAGTGGCCAAAGAGCAGAGGTATGGCAGCTGCACAAAGCCTGGCACAATGCAGGCCAGAGAGATGGGCAGTTTTACATGAGGCCAAGGAACTGCTGTACCTGCTCCTGACTACAGTTCTGCAGCCTTCCTTCCTGCCTGCCTTTTCTCTCTCTCCCCCCCCCCCCATCTCTCTCTCCACCTGCTTTCTGACACATGCTAGCAAAAAACTCCACGGGTTGCTTGCCCAATGCCTTAGGCATGTTTCATGAATTTACAAAATTCACTTGCAAATTAAAGCAGCAGTGGGGGAGCTGTCACCTTGAGAGGCCTTCTGATGAGCTCAGACCCCCGCTCATCCCAGCTCCCTCCAGTCCCTTTGGGGGCAGCTGTACTGAGTGAGAGGGGCTGATGAAAAGCAGCATCTTCTCTGCAGAGCTAAGAGGGTGATTTGGCAATTGCTCCCTTCCTCCTCCAGGCTGTCTGTTGCCACCGCTCACCTCCAGAATTTCTGCTTGAGGCACCTCCAGCTTTGCCTCCAAGCACCCACCAGAGCTCCACAAAGTTGCTAGCAAAGGCCAAAGTCCTGATGAGCCTTTCTGCTTCAACAAGGTAAAAGGAACTCACATTGGTTCCAAAAAGAAGGGACTTAGCCAGGACAAGAAGGGACTTAGCTCATGGCTCCTGGCTTTGCCTCTCTAATCCAACTTTGTGGCAAAAGGCTTAAAGGTTGCTAACACCAGGAAGAGAAAAAGAGAAGGAAAAGATAGCAGGAAGAGGCCTGGCCAGATGACAGGGAATGCTAGTCATAAAGGAAGCAGAAGAGGACATACCAAAGAAAACTGGAGAAATGCAGGAGGCTCTGGCAGGCCAAGAAGCCAAGGTAGGGATGGCCCAGGCTCTGCTGCCTGCCTTTCTCTTCACACTGCCCTCAGTCAGCCCAAGGCACTGGCAAGGGCTGGCCAGGGCTGCTGCTAGGCAGGGCTTGGCAAGGGCTCCATGGCAGCTCTGCAGGGGCTCTGCAGCCCTTGGCTTCCTTCATGTCCATGTTCTGAACCCCATCAGGAGGACAGCTCTGCATGGGACAAAGGGGCTGAAGGAGAGGCTGTGAAGATGGGGCAGCAGGAACCCCTCTACCTTTATTTCCATTGCTAGATGTCTATAGTGACATGTATTGGGCTAAGGTTCTCATTCTAGAGGCTGCTCTTTCACATCATCTGTCTGTGGATAATTAAGTACTTGTAGAGGCATATGCTGTTTTGTTACCTCCTTCCCCACATTCTGGAGCCTGACCAATGTGTTTGGATTCTTGCAGCCACCCTGGGCATTTCAGCACTCAGCGCTCCAGCTGGCAGTGCTGGTTGTACAGCACCAATGGCCTCCAGCTCAGGACAGAACGCATCTGGGGAAGAGGGATGGCCACCAGCAGATCTCGGCCTTGTCGTAGAGAAAATTATTTGGGAGAGCAGGAGGGCCCTGTCAGAAGGATCTCCCTCTGCTCAGGTAACTCCGTTGGATGGGTAGCAAAGGGGCACCTCCCCCACATCCCCTCACTTGATGCCTTCTGGTTTTCTGTGTTCATGTTTTGTCTCAAAAATCATTTTGCAAGAGTTTCAGTTTCACCTTGGTCACCCGAATCCTGAGTTTAAAAGGCTTGTCATATGAACCATGTAGGCAGTGTTCCTCCCATGCTCCATGTCCCTTGGGAGTGGAGAATGAGAGTTCTTGTATCCCTGATGGGATTGCAGCCAAATAGTGAGTGATCATTGGGTTCCTTTCTTTCTGTGTTTCTGCTCAGGATAATATTGGTGTTGCCCCTGAGTCTTCAGGAGGGGAGCCTGTGGACAGAGCTGCAGCAGAGGAAATTTTATTTGTCACTGAGAGCTGCAGGAACAGTTCCCCAGAGCCCGAGGAGCCTGGTAAGGACAGAGCCCCCCTTGGTTTAGAGAGGTGTAAGGTGGCTGCTCTGAGCAAGGCTGGTGCTTCCTGGTGCCTTTAGTTCAAATCCTGCACTGGCACAACTTCCCTGAGTTCCATGACCTCCAGAGGCTCTGACACTCAGTCCTCTGCTGTGGCAAGAGAGCAGGGACTAAAGCTGACCTGGCAGGATATGCGTCACCAACTTGGGTGTCCCATTTTGGCTCATAACTCAGCTTCCAGCACGCCTGAGCTTCAGCCATTTCAGTGGGGACTGAGGTCTCTCTGTAAGCACAGAGAAAGAGCAAGGCTGGGCTTCTTTGTGGCAGCTGGGGCTGTCTGTGTTTCAAACTCTTATGGGTGCCCTTTGCACTGCGAGACTTTATCAAGGTACTTCAGTGTTTTGAAACATACTTTTGAACACTTGGAATGATCCCTGTTCTTTGAAGAGTAGGCTTCAACTTGCCAGGTGAGAGTCTGCCTTTCAGGCCATCTTTGCCAGTCCCTGGTAGAAAGACAATTGCTGCCCAAGGGAAAGGTGCAGAGAGGCCAATATTGACTCAGCATTCCCTTTGCTTCCAGATGCCATCTGACCAACGTCTCCAGGAGGGCTGCCCTGCATGGCAGGAGGAGTCAGAGGAGAGCCTGTGACCATTGGGCAGGTAGATTTCTCTGTTTGTAGATAAATTTATAGATTTCTATGGTTCTATTTATCAGTGCTTACAGTTCCATTTGTACATTATAGTGTTCTGTTTATCTGTGCATAGATTTATAGATCTGTATAGATAAATGTGGCTATGTATACAGTTACAGAAGTGATATAATTATATTTCTATATATGTAATTATTTTGATAGATTTTCAGAGTTAAATTCATATATAAGTAGAGTAAAAAAATATATGAAGTTATAAATGTGCATAGTTATATAGTAAGAAGAATATGAATGTTTCGGTGAATAGATTGATGTTGGTGTAGGTCTAGGCTGCATTTTTACCTCTTTCCTCCCTTGGCTGCCTTTTTCACCTCTTGCTTTCCCCCTGTGCCCCCTGTGTCCCCTCTCCCTGGGCTGGGTCCGAGCTGGCGGCCGGGCCGGGCGCAGCAGCAGTTCCAGCCCCGGGTGTCCCTGGAGCGCTGGGAGCTGCCGGTGGCCCCAGGCACTGTCCCCTGAGGAGCTGCTGAAGGACGGTGAGACTGAGGGGGCTGAGGGGGCTGAGGGGGCGGTGGCGCTGAAGGGACGGTGACCCTGAGCTGCTGCTGGGGCTGAGGGCTGTGGGGCAGCCCAGGGCCATGGTGGCACTGAGGTGACAGGCAAGTGGCACAGGCTGAGGGGGTGGCGGGTCTAAGGGGACGCGATGGGTCAGAAGGGACTGAGGGAGGTGAGAGGACTGTGAGGGGCTGGAGAAGCTGAAGGGGGCTGGGGGTTTGCCGAGAGCATGGCGGGGCTGAGGGGATGGAGGGGCCAGCAGGGAGCACAGAGGGCTCCGGGACTGCAGCTCTGCCAGGCCTTGGAACCAATTCCAGAGCCTCCACTTTTGCCACAGCTGCAATGAAGACCACGAGGACCGCCGGAGACTGCCGGGAGCCAGCAGGGAGAAGCCGAGGGCCAGCAGCAGGAGCAGGGAGCGGGGCCCTGCTGCTGCCAGCCTGGAGAGAGCCCGGGTGAGGCCCCAGGGCCGGGGAGGCAGGGTGGGGCTGAGGCTGGCGTGGGCTGTGGCCGTGGGCCCTGCCCGTGCTGGGGCTGCTCAGCGCAGCTGCCCCGGCTGGCACAGGGGCTGTCCTTGGGCAAGGCAGCTGTGCCGGCAGGGCCCGGGATCTGTGCCGGCTCTGCCGGGCTGCCGGGGCTGCGGGACGGTCCCGCCGCGGCTGCGCTCACCACAGCCCGGCCCGCTCGGCTGCTTTCTCTTTCTGACCCTCCTGGGGAGGCTCTGACATTTCCTCTTCCCTGATGGAAGTGCAGCTGCTGCCAAGGGAAACGTGCCCCTACTGACTGAGTGTTCCCTTTGCTTCCCAGATGTCCCATCTGCTGTCCCTGTCCAGGAGAGCTGCTCTGCCTGGAGGAGGAGACCGAGGGAGCGGCTTCAAAGATGGGGCAGCTGAGATTCCTCTGCTTCGAGTTCCATTTAAAGAGTCTGGACTTGCACACAGGCAGTGATAATTACATGGATATTTACATATGTGGGTTGCTATTTGTATAGGTTTATTTCTATGTGTATGTTGTTACATTTATGTACGTTTATGTGTGTATATATATATACATATATATTTATAACATATGTGTATATTTGTATCTAAATATCCATATTTATTTCTGTATATTGTGGTGGTTATATATGTATTACTTTCTATTTAACTATGTATGCCGTTGTTTAGTTGTATAATTCTATCTATTGAGTTCTTGGTACAGGGTTATTTAGAGAGAGATACTGATATTTTTGTATTCCTAGATGGGCTTTATCCTTGTAGTAATATGTAATAAATTAAGTTGTTCAGTACCTAATTAATCTTTGTGTATAGTAAGTTGTAGAGGTTGGCAATAAATTTTTTTAACTGAAGTTGGTATTTGTATATTTTTACATAGCATTGTGGTACTAATGTAATAAATTCCTGTTTTTAACCTAAACTGACGTGTGTATAGTTCTATATTGTCAGCACAGGTGTAGCAATTTGTAATAAATTACATTTTTCCACTGAAACTGATGTTCATGTATTTGTCCATCAGCAGTGCAGCTGTAGCAATCTGCAAGAAATGCCATTTGTCAGCTGCGATGGGGGTTTTGTGATTTGTGCTACCCAAAGCCAAGAGCAGATGGAAATGCTGGAGGATTTGGGCCACAGAAATCTCCGGCCATGGCCAGCACGTGTCCCACCTGCACTCAGGCTGGGCACGGGAAGCGCAGATTTGGGATGGCAGCAGAGCCACATGTTGGCTCAGAACTCACTGCAAAGGCCTGCTGAGAAAACTCTGGGACTCCACTGGGAGCTGAACTCCAAGCAGGAGCCACCCTGGCAGGAGAAATCATTCACAATGAAAAAGAGAGAAAATGTGGCAAAGCAGATGTGGGGATACTCTGTGGGATCAAATGCTCTGAATCACCACTGCCTAGGCACGTCTTCTGCAAAAGTATTTTGTTAAAAACTGAACACCTTCCATGAAATACAGATTGCACTTTTCCCTTCAATTGCCTTGCTGTGTGAGTGGAGACACTCTCTCCTTATCACTGAGAATTTTTGCCCTTTAGCACCTGACATGAAATCAAAGATTATGCACCACCACTTGGCACCATCAATAGAAACAGCCCTGCCCTTGTGACAGTGTTTGCAAAGTCTTCCCTCCTCGTGTCCCCACATCTCACAGACGGAGCTCAGGAGGGTGCAAGAGCACTGCAGGTGGGAAGGTTTTGCAAAGCTTCCTAAGCACCAGTAAACTCTGGGCTTGCCAGTCTTCCCCTGCAATATTGTCCTACCTAACAATGATCTTGGAGAACACTGTGCCTCCAGCTCACTGGAGTAAAGTTTGTTTTCTTCAAGGCTTGAATAGAGGAAAATGAAAATTGTGATTTTTACAGTGAAATTTGGGGTTTGGTGCAGGTGGGCTTGCTCCATTATTTGATGTGGAAAGTGGGCTAAAAGCTTTAAATTCCCAGCAGAAGCTGCCTACCAGCCCACACTGACCTGAATGAGGCCCAGGTGTGCTTGCTGCACGCTGGTCCAAGGGAAAAGCTGGAACAAAGTCCCCTTTTCTTGCACATGGAGCCTGTCTGTACTGTTGTCTCCAGGGCTGTCTGTGTAAGACACGGCAATCCAGCCAGAAACTGCAGATATCAGAGTTCCAACATCAGCCTGCTTCTCCAGGGTGAGGGACGAGGCCAGCCTGAAACCTGAAAGGTGCTCTGGGTACTGCAGAAGGCCAGGCTGTCCTTGTGCAGGGGTGGCCTTCACAGGGGACCTCACACCTTGTGCTGCTGACAAAGGGCAGCCAGTGGCCTTCCACAAAATGTTTCTTTTGTCCAGCACTTGGAAACATTCCAGTCAGCAACAATTCCTGCTGCTCACACCAGCCCTTTCCAAGCAGGAGGAATTTGTGTAAGCAGCCTGGTTTGTATCTGGAGAAATTTTCATGGTGCCAGTATTTTGGTGTGAGTTTCCTGGTTCAGGGCCACAAAAGATGCCAGAACAGATTATTTGCAAGCACAGAATTGGTTAAGCTGCCTGTGAACCTGATGGGAGAAGTGTATTCATGTTATTGCAGCATTTACCCTGTACAGGTGACATTTGGTTTCCATTTTGAATATGCAATGTTCTTTCACAATGTTTGTATATGCATAAATCCTGGCTTTAAATTCCAATTCCATCTTCACACAAGGATGTGTAATCTATCAGAAATATTTAACACGAAGCCATATTAGCTTTGGGCTTGATGGTATGGGTGTTTAAAATGTGTGATGAGTAATGGTAGCTCTAACAAATACCCCTCTTGTTAATTTGGGTCTGTCCTTTGTCAACCCTGTTGCATAGAAATCACTTATTTATAGCAGAGACTAAATGAAATTCCTTAATACAGATGAGAATTGTGCAATTCAGGCTGATTAAGGGGGAAGTTTTCTGTTACTGTGAAAACACAATCTAGATAACCTGTTTGCTGTACATCCTGAAGGGACTTTGCAGTTAAGAGTGAAAAGAAAAAAGACATTTTTCTTAAGAAGTGTCTTGAAAGTGCTTTTTGTATCACCAGGAGCAGCTACACTGATCTTGACCTCCACAATTTTAAATGCACAACAACCACTTCCATGACTTAATCTGGCCATGATTTTTAGCTGCAATTACAAAATCTCATCAAATATGTTGCTGTCCTTTAAACAAGGAAGGAGAGCAGAAATACCAACATTTCTCATTGTTAGGAAAATTAATCCACAAACACCAGAAGCTTATGTCCAAAAAGGAGACAGAGGAGTCCTTTGACTTTATTTAAATAAAGGGAGAGGCCATGGGGCATTCCCCTGGGGTCTCTCAAATATTTGGAGAACACAGCCTCCTTTTTACCCTGATATCCCGGCTGCATTTCCCTCTGTCTTTCATCATTGGCTGAAGTACTTGAGAGGTGCAGACTTCCTGATATGCCTGATAACAAAGATTTCTCTCTAATGTATAAACCTCCTTTTTAATTTTTAATTCTTACGGAATTTAGGGTTTTTTCTTTCCCATTGTTTCCTTTCTCTTTCAATGTCTAATTTCATTTATCAGCAAACCTAAAATTTATTTGTAAAAACAAATCTCTTTTCCCATTCACCAATCAGTGGAATCCTTCCCATTGTTTCTTTTATCTCCCAGTGCTACTTTTATCCACCAGCAGACCCACAGCTTGTTTGTAAAGGCAAATCCACTATTCCTCTCATCATCCGCCTTCTGGGTTGGAAAGTAACCATTTAATTGATGCTCCCTTAGCTGTCAGCCTAAACTCTGCTGTGCAAACCTTAGGTCTATGTTGGACCTTATAAACTTCTTTAGCACCAACTTAGGTGCAAACCTGCTACAAAGCCCTTCAGGCATCATCCCACTGATTTAGAGTGGCAGGACTTCACTCTTCCAGCACAGAATTTACTTTACTTGTTCCTGCAAGTCATTTCCACAGTGGAAGTGAAATCAGTGCCTTGCTATGTGGATGTGATAGGATTTTCCTCCTCTCCTGACAGACAACAGGGAAAACTATTTGTTTCTATTTTACCATTACATCTAAATCTTTGATTTGAGAGCAAATGGAAAATGTTACTTTAAGAAGTAATTTCTGCCTGGACTTTTTGGCATGGGGACAAACTGTGGTGTGCTGGCAAGAGCAACACTGTCCCTGTGGGTACAAATCCCCCTGAAGGATGAACAGTCTGCTGTCACAGGGGTCACACCTGCAGGATGAAAACCCACCGTGCCGTTACCTCCGTGCAAACTAAACACAAGTGACACGGCTCTTCATCCTCAGCAAGGACTTGCCTCTGCAGAGATGCTAGTGACAGACTCAGCTCTTGTTTGCAAGTGGTGTTAAATTGTCACACAAATCAACCACCCCTCCCTCTCTTGTCTGGCTGCTGAGCTGTTGCTGAGAAAGAAGAGGCAGAGTCCTTCAGGGGAAACAGGGACTTTCCAATGGGCAGAAACTTCCTCCTTTCTTTTGTTTTCAGTGCCAATAGAGGGCTTTGTCTTCAGTCTCCGTGTCAGCAGGGAAATTGTGCCTGCCCGTCATGCCAAGGATCTGAACAGCCTTGAATTTTATTGGTGTAAAACCCAGAGTGACCTGACCTTCTGCAGGACTATGGAGGGAAGAGTCAAGAGGGATTCCTGGAATGTTGCAATAAGCAGATAATGGTATTAAGCATATAGAGATAAAAAGGCATAAAAGCTCATAAAAGCATATGGAACTGATGTAAGCCTAATAAAAAAAAAGAAGTATTTTATTGTAATAAACAGTGAGGATTGCAGAGTACAGGAAAAGAAGTTTCAGTGGAGGAGCACTGGTTTTAAAGGTAGGACCAGCTCTTGAGGTTTGATTTGTATCCTGTTTCAGATTACAAGGAAGTCCTGGTGTTCCAGAGCAGAATCTAGTGCCAAAAGTTTGAGAACAGGGTGTGATAAGATCACCAGAGTATTTTATCTGTATCTAGGAAGAAGCTCTTCAGAGCTTCTCTTTGGCTTTGACTGAAAGTAGAAGTCCTGTTTTTACCAAGAATTTTCATCTCTTGCTGTTTTGGAGGAAGAAAACAACAAACCACCTGAAGTCTTCATTGAGGTGAGATGTATCACAGAGGGCTAAGAGCTCACCAAGGTAAGAGACCCTTCTGTAATTTAAACTGTTCTTTCAATAACAACAATAATTTCTCAGTACATGTTGATTTCAGCAAGCACCAGCACAGTAAGTCAGATTCTCTTTTCTTGTTTTGGCCTTTCACATATCACTAAGGAGAGGTGAGGCTGTGTCATTCTCAGCTGGATTTTTCATTCTTCAGAAGTCAAAACTGAATTCAAGTCATGTTCATTAACACTGTAACTGACATACTTCTAAAATCTTGTAGCCTTTTCTATTTGCCTGGAGATTTGAGCTCGTTACTTGACAAGAAAAAAAGACTACATATGGGACTAATCCTTTTTTGATATGAAACAGTTATCAATAGAAAACAGAGGAAAGAAGCCTTTGAACACATCTTTACTTGGAGAAAAGGTGGCTGTTGCAGCAAATACTTACCAGGACAAAAAGGCATGAGCTGTCATTCTTTATGTTACTGTGTCTGCATGAAGTACTGTTACTAAGCCTCTGTTTTCAAAATTATAAAACACACACTGCAATGGGAATCTCTGTTTAATCTCCTTCCCAGTACAACTTATGCTGGATTCTGAGAGCCCTGTTTAATTACTTTCATGTTTCGACCATTTCTGTGAATGTTCAAAAGCCATTAACCATAGCACTCAATCTCTGGCAGATATTTGGTCTTGAAGGAAAACTTTTTACTAATATTTTTCCCATCTCTTGTAAAGCTCACTGGGTTCAGTTAATATCAAGAGCTAGAAAGCCAAAGTATGTGGGAAAGCACTATTTATTGTAGCTAACATATGTTATGAATAAGGGGGTAATTCGTGCTGCAAATGTAAGATTATTAATGTAATATAAAATAAAGCTTTAAGCTCATGCCAGCCGAGGGGAGAGGTGATTGTCACACAGGACAATCACAGCCGAGGAGGAGGTGCATCATTACCACACCAAGTAAACCTAGCCTGCACAGGAGATGGGCACTCCCGATGGCATGAACGAGAGAACGCCCAGCGATGATGGCCCATGTAGATGTCCACCTCAGACAGACAGGACCACCAAGGACATACATCTGAATGAAGGGTTCCGGGAACTGGGGACAGATACACTTCAATTCCTGGACGAGGGTTTGTCCAGCACAGGACAGAGAATAGACACAGCATGAATATGGAGGACTCCAAGAGGGGACAAAGTGACTCTGTCGGGGGCAAGAAAAAGAATATAAAAATGGAACTCTGCCAGGCCTCAGTGGTGAACAGGGGGATTTGGTGTGATAGAGGCAGGATCATCATTCACCTGCTCCAATCCTGGGGTCAGTGCTGCTTTTTGATTGTTGGCGGTCAGGACTGTATATCAGTCATGAATAAATTTAATTTTTATTTTTTATTTAATTGGCTGGATCAATTTTTACCTATAACACATCTATGTTGTCAGAAAATGTCCTGTAGATAAAACCAGAATCTCCAAGGACTCTATCCTCTCCCTCTCTCTTTCCTCTTTTTTTTTACCTTTCCCTTCCCCTTTCCCATTCCCTCTTCACTCCTACAGTCTCTTATATTCACAGAGAGAGGTTTTTACAACCTGTCCCCTTCAAAGGGATTTACCACCTCTTCATTAACTCTACCAGATGTTGTTTGAAGGTGTTCTCTCCGTTCTCTGAGAGGCATCTCTACACCCTGCAGATGCTCTTGCTTGGTGGCAGAGGCTGTCACAGCACTGCCAACAGCAACTGTGCAGCCAGAACTGCAGAATTTGTCACTGCTGGCCTGAAAGTGCCAGCCCTGGATGGAAATATCAGCAGGAGCTCATGCTCTGCCTCCCCATGCTGACAAATCCCTGGAATCTCTCCTGCTGTGCTCTGTGGCAGCACTGCCAGAGGAGGCAGAGGATGTGATACATCCTCAGGGACACCTCGGGCTGGCTCTGGGTAGCAGGACCTTCCCTTGGCCCATGCTCACTTCTGCAGACAGCTATGGCCATGAGCCTCAAACACTCCTTGCTTTTTGAGGCAAATCCCTTCAGCTTTGCTCATTTAAGGATCTGAAAGGGGCCAAAGACCCAACCCTCTTTTTCTGGAAAAGCAGATGGTGGGCAGTTCTTCAGCCCACGGAATTAAAAATAAATTCTTTTGACCTAAGTAGCCTTCAACCACATATTTGTGAAGGAATTACTTTCCCACACATGGTGCACTTTCCCTCTTTTACTGCTAACAAAATCCCAGTGTTTGATGCAAACGGCCCCAGGATGTTTTCATGAATAGCTCATAAAATAGTTCACAATAAGCCTCCTAAGAAAAGCAAAGTGTGTTTTCTAATGTAACCAATTAGTTTGAGTTTTGAATGTTTTGCATTTGCAATTGAGGCCCTGTAAGCAATTCTAATTGTTGTCACTAGTTGAGGTACTTCTGAAGAAAAGAAATAAGTTTTATATGGAATTTCCGAATGGATAATGGTCATAAAAAAGAATGGGTGTTTGGAGAGTATGTTATCATAATGTGATATGTTCAAGGTGGGACATACACAGAGTGTACAACATCTGTCCTTTATACTTTTGTTTTATAAATACATAGTTCTAAGAATTTATAATTTTTATTTGGCATGAAAGTTCAAAGACTCAGTAGTAAACACCTGTCAAGCCTCCTGGACCTCTGTTCTGGCCATCCAGAGCCATAGGGTGAAATGTCAATAGATATTTTTCAGTCAGCAGTAGCAGACATAGGCCCCAAGGCACCAACCTGCCCCCTTTCTGTATCATCAGCAATAGAAATTAGTTTTAAATTCTTAGAATTTCCAATTCCCAAATGTCAAAAGTTATGTATTTTCACATGCAAACTATGATGACTTTTGCTGATGTTTGTAACATTCACAGGCCCAAAGATGATTCAGATTTGTGAAGTTGTACAAAATAGAGATGCAAATGTCACAGGAAGCACAGGAAGGATGAAGGTTTAATCACCCTGAAAAAACCCTCTCTTACTGAAGTGTCCATAGAATCACAGCTTGATCCAGAGTGCACCGATAGCACCTTACCCTGTCCATGAGCCATCCTGGAAATGCAGAGCATGCCAGCCCCAAGTCTGGTTCTAGTGCCCGTTCTTATGCACAATTGTCTCCAAAATCTGCAGCAGCACAAGCCAAGGTGAGGGCAAAGCCCATTCTGAGGATGCCTTGGGGACCCTCCACGCCTGTTCCAAGTGCAGGGGACAGCAGGTTCTGCCACAGCAGCAGGCTGCTGAGTCCCACGTGCCTTCAGCCTCGAGCTGCCCCTGTCCTGCACCTTCTGTGCGCTGAGCCCAGGAAATGTGACACTTTGGTGCTCAGGGACACGGGGGTTTCTGCTTTGGCCGGACCCTGCAGCGTCTCCAGGCTGTCCTGGGCTCTGTCCAGCCCAGGCCACTCCAGCCTGGGGCAGCTCTCTCAGCAGCAGGAGAGCACAGCTCAGCTTGCTGCAGCTTCTCTTCAGCTCACACTGCCAGGAGGTGTTTGGTGTGGGGTGAAGCCCCACGGCTGCACCGGCACTGGGGCAGAGTGCAGGGACAGCACGGGGACAGAGGCCAGCCTGGGCACAGGTCACTGCTGGGTCCCTCAGCTTCATACTCTTCTGGAGACAGCAAAAACCCAGGAAAACTGCAGAATTTGGAATCAAGGGGATAAAAGGGAGCTTGTGGGCAGACTTTGAGGAGAAAACCTATGAAAACAAACTCAGGTGGAACCAAAGCCAGGTAGGAAGGGGTTACCAACATCAGGGTGTTCCTTCTCCCAAGGGAGAGGAGGAAACCCCCAGCAACAGCATCACAAACCTCCCAGCAAGAGAGCCAGGACGCTGATGGCTCCCTGTGAGCCCCAGGCTGTGGCTGCGAGCTGTGGGACATGAGGAAGCCTTTGAAGAGCCGGGACAGCACAGAGAGTGCCGGGGCTGTTTCTGTGCTGAGTTCTCACTGCACTGCTGGGGCTCTTCAACATCAACTCATCCCAGGGGTGTGTGACTGGCACAAGTGCTGCGGGGCTGACACCATCGCTGTGTGTCAGTGCAGTTCCTGCACATACTCATAGCCCACATGCATGACATTTTATCAGGCACTTCCCTTTTGTTCTTGATATTAATGAATTTAAAAGGCTTAATGGTGATTTATTTGATTTAGACATTTTATTATAAACATACTGAAGTAAGAGGTTGGCACTAAATTTTGAATCTATACCATAATTATAGAATGTGTTCCCAAATGAAGTCAATTAATATCTATTATTTTCTACTCCCATTGTTTGCACTGAAATTTGACTTGCACTGCATTTATTGCAAAATAAGAGACATTTTCCAAGCATTCTTAACATTTATTAACAATGTTTACCAATCTTTTCATTTTTAACCTGATCTGCTCTTTGAGACCAAAATACATAACCCTTCTGAACAAAACAAAACAAAACAAAACAAAAAAAACCAACCAAACAAACAAAAAAAAAAAAAAAAAGAAAAAGAAAAAACAAAAAACCCAAGAAAAAACAAAACGAAACAACAAAAAAAACCAAAACAAAAAAACCCCACCAAAACTACCAACAACTTGCCAAAAAAACCCCAAATCAAAACAAAAAAAAACACCAAAAATTTCTGCATATTTAGATCACATCACATCTAAATTCCACACGTCTGAGCTTTGTTTATCTTTTTCTGACTGCAACCTCACCTCCAGGAACCTGACCTATTCAAAGGTATCATGTAAATATCATTTAGTGCACCTTTATGGATGGTTTGCACTCCCCCCACCAGTCTGCAACTCCACCACTCTTATGGTGGAGTTGCAGACTGGTGGGGGGAGTGCAAAACATGTACACACATCATTGTCAACTGCTCATGGCAATTGCAAACTCAAGCTTAACATTTCCTTGTCCCAACAACTGAGCAGTAACATTAATTCAGCTGCCACAAATCCAGAAATTTAAAGTAACATAAAATGTGTAATTAACAAATAGGTTAGTGTTCTGGTGATTATGAACAGAAAATCATGTTCTACAGGAAGTGGAAATGTATAGGCTATGCAATGGAGAACAGTGGGTGTTCAGATGGCAGAGGCACTAGGAACAGGCAAAAAGTGCTAGTTTCACTCTTATGTATCTCTGTGTTACCTCAAATTTATGGACAAGAAGCACTTTGCTCCTATTTACAGCAAAAATGAGTGTGCAGCCCTTTCATACTATGAAGAAACATGACTCTGTCAAGGAAATAGCTGAACAGTTCATGAATCTGAAGAACAATTGGCCAGATGTTCCTTTATCTCTTCCATCTCAATATTTTTGCCCTTTTGTAAGAAGCCAGGCCTTTTCTCTCCCTGCTCAGTGGCCGGGCTCATTTCTCTATCACCTGTCTGCCGGCACATTTCCATGGATTTGGCACTCCTCGCCTCTGGAACCTGGCTCTGGCTGGGTTTGGGCCCCAGCCTGGCTATTTGTGACTTGCAAGCAGCATGTGTTTCTCTTGGCATTTTCTGGGAAGAGCTGAGTGCAGCACTGGGAATGTTCTCCAAAGAAACCTCAGCCCTCTGCCACGTGCTGCTTCCACAGAGCAAATCCCAGGGTGCCACATGACCGTCGGAGTTTTCATCGGACAAAACGCTTCAAAGGCGACCCACACAGTGTCCTGACACTGAAAGAGAATGAGGGCTGGCCTTTGTTCCACCTTCCAGAGAAAGGCAGGCACAGGGATGGGTGGCTGCCCCTCAAACCACATCTGTCAGTGGCGTCCTGACCCGGAGCGTTTACCCCAACTCCCCTTCCACGGGGCTTCCCCAGCAAAAGCCAGGATCAGCTTCTCTCACACTGTGTTCTGGACTTGTGGGCCTGGAGGGCTGACCCCAGACATGGTGAATGGGGTTTAACCAATGAGATACCAGTTCCATGGGATCTCAGGGGCTGCATTTACACACCCTCGCTGTCAGTGCTGGCCAGTGACTCTGTGCTCAGCTCATCTCGACGGAGATGTGTCCCTGTGCCAGGAACACACCTGGAAAAGTGGGCAGTGTGGCTCCACATCATGTGAATATCAGCTGCTCTAATTAATGGTAGGCCTGGAAAGATGGATCCATGATCTTGGACATCTTTTCCAACCTTGATGATCCTACAGGTCTGTGACTGTTAAGATGCCATTTTGGCCATGTTGCAGAAAACATAACCAAACACAGCAAAAACCAGAGGAGGTTTCACACCAGTTCAGCCTGATATTTTATGCTGTATGCCTGCAAGCAACTTGAGACATTTTCATATATCTTGCAACCTTCTATTTTAAGCTCGTAGCACCTAAAATATTTTCCAAAAATGGCCCAGTGCAATCTTGTTATCACACAATCGTCCAAGTTAAGGAATACATTTTTGAAAAATAGCTCATTACAAAGCCCTTTATTGCATTCTGGTGTTGTCAAGGATACCAGTATTTATGGCAAATGCCTTCCATAAGCAAGCCCTGACTGCTGTAACAGGAAATAGTCAGAGACCGAGTTATATTTCCGTAATTTGCTCCTATGATAAACAGAATATCAGTTTAAGCCCCAGAAGGTTTTGTAACTGTACCATCTACACCAGATTCCAGCTGATTTTGAGATCCATCTTGCTTTCAGTGGTCTCTGAGTTCTACCTAGCATCTGAAGGAAAATGCTCTGTTACAAACAAAAACTGGTATGTGAGAAGAGCACATTGATTGCTGGCAAATATTAAGGCTTCAATTCCTAATGAGAGAGGTGGTACTGGTGACCAATATTCTGCTTCATGTGTCCTCACAACTTATCTGGTGGAAGTCTGACTGTCCAAGGGAAGTTTCCTTACTTGTCAACCAAATATGCCAATGTCCAACAGCTATCAGCAAAACTTCATCCAACTATGAAATACTGGGAATTCCCAAATGCTTTTTTGGGGGGAATTGGCTATAATTCTGACTGCAGCCATCTCAGTTCTCAGAATCCAGTGCAGCTTAACCATAACAGGCACCACAAACCTGTGGAAGAGCATCTAAGTCATCAAGCAGCAGCTGGAGCCAGGGGGGAATTTCCCTGGAATCCCAGAATGACTCCCCATGGTCAGAGGAGCCAAAGCTGCAAGGTGGGCACTGCTGAGACATGCCAGCAGCCAGCAGTGACCAACAGGTGGGACACAAGGGGAGGCTGTGTGTGTTTTCCCTGCAGCCAGTGCTCGCTGCCTTCTCTCCCCTGCACTGGATCTGCATCGGTGTGAGCCCAGCTGGGCACTGAGGGAACTGAAAATCAGCTGGGAAACACAAGAGTGAGCGTGGCCCTCTGCTGCAAGGACACAGCCACAGCCCAGGGCAGGAGGGGCCTCAGAAGGTACAGCTCTCTGTGGGAAGTGGGGGGAGCCTTGCTGAGATTCCCTGGAGCCCTGTCCAGCTGCAACTTGGGAAGCCCAGCAAGGGGGACTCTGCCACACCTTGGGGACGTTGCTCCAGCAAATGCTTGTTCCTACTGTAAGAATTGCTTTTTTCTCTTGACACAAAACCCCTCCCAGTGCTACCTGTACTGTTGCTCCTTGTCTTCTCCACGTGGCTCTTTGTGAGCAGAGATGCTCTGTCCCCTTTGTATCTCTGCTCTAAATGCTGGAATCATGTGATGAACCTCGTGTTCACCAGAGAGAAAAGACCCAACTGCTCCAGTTTTCCCTCACAGCACAGGTCCTCCAGCCCTCTGATCATCTCTGTCCCTCCGTTGGACACTCTCCACTCTTACCTGCTGTAAGAGCAGCAGGGGAGAACAAAGCACTGCAGGGAGAACCATCATCCAATTTCAGTGGAACCACCATCCAATTTCAGTGGAACCACAAACTTGCACTCAGTGGATGTGACCTTGGTTGTTGCTGGAACAGGTCAGGAGACATTTGGAGGAAACAAGAATGGAAATGGAAAAGAAGTAATAAAAATAAATGCAATACTTTTCTTAAAATTATGAAAATATATTAGAATATTAAAATTATTAAAATATGTTTCTAGAGAAATGTAAATAATAAAATAATAAAAGGAAATGGAAATTAAAAAGAGAGAGGAAGAAAATTATCCCTAATGATACTTTTCTCCCAAGAGTTTCTGGCAGCGGATCACTGTTACAGCTGGCACCAGAGAAACAGGAGCAATTACTTCTGCAGTGAGGACTTTATCTATTGTGCCCACTCTGTCCTCCACTGCTCAGGCTCCATTCAGGCTCAGCAGGCTCACTCAGTTTTTCTTCTTTCCAAAAGAAGCTGATGACACTGTTTGGTTATCGGTTTCCCTTGGACAAAGCAGGAGAAGGTTCTTCCTGACTGACCTGCATGGGAAGGGACCTGTTCCATAAATGCACAATGCCAGAGGACCTCCACCACTCCCTGTAGCTGTGTCACAGTGTAAGATGCAGTTCTGCTGCAAAGTTTGGACAATTGCTCACAAACTAATGACCTCTCTTCATCACTGCTTCAATATGAACATAATTTATACTAATCTTATAGAAACAATTTAACAGGAAAAGCAGTTTAAACTGCTTCCTACTCTCAGTTGTTTTCTTACCAAAACATCAGAGACTGCCCCTTTAAATAAAAAGAAACACACAGAAAGGATTGTCTGTTCTCTCTAGACAAAGGATGTAGATATTTTTTCTCTTTCTCTCAACTAAAAAATATTTACATTTCCCTTCATATATTTTTGGGAAATGAAATTAGAGTATTAATACGAGGGACCACCTTTGTTGGGACAAGAGAAGTTTGCTTGAAGGAAAAGAGCATGACCTAAACATTTCACACATTTGCATGCCGTCAGCTTGGACCCACCTCATTTCAGCTTTCACTGTTTTGGTCACAAGACCTCATGTCACTGTTTTGGAATGGATATTCTTATTCCGAGCAGGGAGATAAGGCTCATATTAATCAAAAATAATCATAAACCCACCAATTAAAGTGTACCTTCTTCAAAGCAATATATCCTTTAAAAATTTTTGTTGATATCTGAGCTAAACAGAAACAATGCTGTGAAAAGGGAAAAACCCCCAACCCTGTTGTTTGCACACAATCCAGTAATTATGTTGTGTAGTCATTAATAAGTTGATTACAGGAAGACCATAATTTTCATTGGCATCATTAAAATGGCACAGCACAAATTCTCTGAGACACTTTGGAATCAGGACATGGATGTCCTCCAGCAAGCACTGAGCTAGGTTTTGAATTCAATGATTCTGTAGTGATTTGTACCAGCTGAGTTTCTAGCTCATTGTCTTTTGTAATCTAGTTGTGTGTGCAATTTCCATTTTAATTAATTCCATCTCAAAGTTTTCTCGATATGCCTTTGTGAAAAATTCAGTTGCTAATCAGCATTAATGCAAAGTTATCACTCTCACCACTGGGTTTCTGGGGATCCTGTATAGTTCTAATGTTTAAATATTCTAATGTTTAAATGCCTAGTGTTCTAATGTTCAAATATTCACTCTAGACCTTTCAACAACCTGCTTTCTTTAAAAGAAGAACCAAGAATACTGAATGAGTACTAATAACTGTTTTGGAAAATGTGTTCATGAACACAGATATGCTCTGTGTGGGTTTGATGATGACCCTTATTCTATCTTTTGTGAGACAAAATGACTCAAATTCTTTGCCAACTTTTTGCATCTTTTCAAATGCAAATAATTTGAATATTCTTCCCTTTTATTACAACTGCAGGGTAAGAAGAGAGAGTAGACAACTCTAAGTTTCTCACTCTAATAAAAACATCAAACCGAAAGACCAGATTCAAATTCTGTTATTAATTTCTAAATTGTAATGGAATCCAGAGATCAGAGAAGGTTTAAAATAAGTGGCCATTGCTACAGGATGGGGGTTTATCTCTGTGCACCCTGCCCTGCATTCTGTGCTGAAACCTGGATTTCTGAGACATATTCTTTTAGCAGTCTTGCAATCCAGAGTTGCACTCAGATTTGTGTGTTGCTTGGCAGTTCTGTAAGTCTCAGCCTGATAACAGGCAGATCCTGGTTCCGTCTCCTCATGGCATTCATTTAGGGGCATGCACAGTGAGAGTAAATCCACTGAATCCATTAATTCAGTGCATGGCACATGAATAAATTAACTGAAACCGACAAAAATGTCAACACACTTGAGCTGCAAACCTGGAGTACCAGGCTGAACTGGGCCCCTGAAATCACTCGTCCTGTCTGGTTTTGTCATTCCCTTCCTGCCACAGAGTAAAGCCAAAATAAAATATGACTTTTAGGCTGATTCCTGTGACAGACATAAGCAGCTTTTGAACCACCAAAGATCCCCCTCTCTCTGGCAACACTTTGGGTGCTTAGGAACAAACAATAAAAATTTGTGTCTGGCTCATTTGCTAAGGATCTGCTTCTCTTCTTGTACGGTTCATGGATGTCTGGTTGCATTGTACCCCATATGCCAGAACTTACATCAGAAATAAAGAAAGTAAGTATTTATTTCTGCAAATAGACCAAAAAAAAAAAAAAAGAAAAATAAATGCTATAAAAATGTTCTGTCCCATTGGGCCATTGTGTCTAAATTATTCTAGCAGGTAGAAGTTTATGGAAGGTATGTCAGACATGAGTTGGGGAATGGTGTGCAACCTTTCCAGCTAATAAATGATAATTTATAAAGCTGAAGCTCATTATAATTCTTTTGGTGTAGTGTCATTTAACAGTCCTTATTTCTATTTACACCATTCTCAGGGAACTTCATACTTGAGCTTGATAAATGGAGAACTTACTGGTAAAAAAAGAGGCATTCAGTCTCAGGTTGTGTAGAGATGCTCCCATAACTCCTGGCAGAGCTGGAAACACCAGCTGTCCTCAGCCTTGCTCAAGCCAAACCTCTCTTTAGTGAAGGACAGCTTGACAGCTTTTTCTAACACTCCTCCCACCCCACTGACATTCCCTCAGACAACAGGCTGCTCCAAAAAACAAGTTAAGCATTCTGAAGAGTAGGGGTGACTCTGGGAGTGGTGATGGATGAAGTCCATGCTGTCCATACATTACCATCTGTTAAAAAATTGGATCTTTTGCAAACTTTACCACCCTAGAAAGAATGTCGAGGCATTTCAGGGATAAAGGTGTAAAACACAGTCAGCTCCTGCTCAGATGATGGTCCCCAAGAGGCTGAAATAACTGTGGAAACATCAGATTTTGCAGCAAAGTCATCCCTGTATCTGGCCAGTAGAAGGTCAGTCAACAAAACCCATGAAGTCACAGCAGAGAGGGAGGCAGTGCAGAGTTTAGATGTTCCAGGTCATCTCAAGATGTACATTCATCACAACTGTTTGAAGCTCACTGTGACAAATAACTCCAGGAGAGACTCATATGGAAAAGCCTTCATCTCCATGGAAGTCAAAGTGGCAAGATGGGTGCATCATTTTGACACTGGGACAAAATCCCACTTTATCCCACTTTACCCACTTTATTCTGCCGGCAGGTATTATTCTGGATACATATACTGCATTTCTCAGAAAAGCCAACAAGGCAAATTGTTCTCCAGATCCTGCAGCCTTCCAAAGGAGAATTGCATTAAAGGAAAATGCTCTCTCTCTCAGTTTGCTATGACTTTATCATTTTATTGAACAGATTTTATTACTGATAGGACTTCATACCAAGCAGTGCTAGAGCTAAGTCTCACGTTGCTGTGAAATGCTACAGTCTGTGATGGTGGGACACTTACTGCTGACAGAACAAGATCCCACGTTTGCAAGGTTCAGCAGACTCCAGCTAAGGGAAGTATTTATAAAAATGCTGCCACATCAACTGCTATTTTCTTGCTACAGCTTTGCCTCAATTGCTTTACCTCAACTGCTTTACCTCAATTTCTCCTTTTCAATGCCACACAAAAAGTGTTTCCTTGTTCTCCTTTTGACATCTAGAAGTATTTTTTTCCCTTTAGATGCAAATCCAGACTAAACGTACCAGTTTCTCTTAATTTTCTGTGTTTCTGGCAAGAATTCTGCAAAATTATGCTAGATATTTACATTTATAAAAATGGTTGATAAAATGTTTCCTTTCTTTGTGTGTATGTGTTTATGAGTGCTGATCCTAGCATTAAAGTGACCTGTACACAGGGGATGAGCTAGAAAAGCTGAAAAATCACATATAAGAGTAGATTTCTCTGAGCACAGAATATGAAATATTAGACAACATAATTAATGTCAGAACATGTACAATTTTCAGTCCATTAGAGACAAGGGAAAGAATCATAAATTTGATTAAATGCTCTATATATCAAACTGTCCAGAGCAAGGCAGGGTGTGTGTGTGTCTGTGCAGTGATGGGGAGCTGAGACTGGGCAAAGGAAGGTTCTTAAAATGCACAAGAATGAAGGCGACCCAGACAAAGAATTAAATGTTCAATCCTAATCTGGCACAGATATTAAGGCAAGGAATTTTCAGTCCTAAATTCTGTGTCTAATGGGAAAACACAGGAAAAATGTAAAATGAGCTGAAAGATTTTCTCAGCAAGGCCTCAAAGCTCTCCAAACCAAAAATCTAAAAGTTCAGCTCACGTTTCTCATTGCCTTATTCAGCTAAATGTTCCTTGTTGATTTAAGTGATTGACTTGAGGATCTATGCCCTGAATCAGCAGGATCTCAGAAAATGCAAGACATCTTCCATGTTTCCTCTCTACCTGCCTTACCCAAGGACAGCATCCTCCACAAAGTCTAAGAGGCACAGGAAATAGAACCACTTGAAACAATGACAGTCATCAGTTTTACTTAAGCTGAGAAGATTTTTCTTTTGCTCCCCAGACCCTTTATGTTGACAGGGCCTGGTTTATTCAAACAGCTAAGGGATCCTGGAAGCAGGAGCACAGTCATGCTTATTACAAAATTACTTGCAAATATAAACGGTAGCTAAAAGGAAGAAAGATATTTCTTTGCCATGTCTGTGATGAAAAGGGCAGGACATGAACTTCAGCAGATGGGTTTTAGGTATACCATGAGGAAGCATTTGCTAACAGTCATAATGACAAAGTCCTCAGGTCGATTTTTGTGGAGATTTTTCATTGGTTCCAGGTGTGATTTGTCCAAACTGACTGATGATAACTGATTTTTTACTGTTAATCTACAACAGCTCCTACTTCACTTTCCTAGTTTTTCCTCTACTCCTTCTCCTAATCCTACTAATCCCCTAATTCTTTGCCAGTCAAAAATCCAGAGCATGGCTATCATCCCCTAAATTGAATCTGCATTGGACAGACAACACTATCACTGGCATTAGCTGTCCCTAGGATGAGTTTCCTAACACTGAAAGCACTTCACTCAGTACAATAGAACAGATTAAGACTTTTTTAATTTACAGTGGACGTACAAAGACCATCTGGTGCAACTGCCTGACTCCTTCAGGGCGTAATAGAGGTGAAAACTGATATTAAGAACAAAAATGATAGGTTTCACGCATTGACCGCCACTTGAGGAAACCTGCTGCAGTGTTAGGCCACACTCTCCCTAAAGAAATGCTTCCTTGCGTGAAGTCTGGACCTCTCCTGGTGCAGCTTTGATTCACTCATTCCTGCCCTGTCACTGGATCCTAAGGAAACCTTGGAAGGTCCCTCCCAGCCCAGACTTCTCTCTGATTCTAGGAGACAAGATCAGCACCTCCCTCCTGAGGAAGATGCAGAGAGCAATGGCCCCTCAGGCTCCTTCTCTCCCAACCAGGCAAGCCAGAGAGCTCAGCTACCCCTGTCCCTGGCTGTGCTGCCCTCCTCCATACCCATTTTGTCCCCAGTGTGTCCCAGTGATACCTCTGCAAGGCCTCTGGTCCCTCAAGAGAGTCACAGCACCTCCCAGTTTGGGATGAGCAGCAGCCTTGGAATGGGACCTTCAACTCTGGCATCCTGATTGCTGGTGAAAATATCAAACAGAGCCAGACCTAGGACTGAGCCATGTGGTCACATCCCTGGTGACCTGCCATCAGCCAGGCATAGCCCCATTCCCTACAAATCTAAGTCCAGCTGGTTCTTCACCCAGAACAACTTGAACCCACTCATCCCACAGCTGGGCTACTTGTCCAGAAGGCTGCTGTGAGACATGCTATCAAAAGCCTCATTAAATATAGAAAATTATATCCACCACATTCCCTCCATCCACTGGGTGGGTGACTCTTGTCTTAGAGTGAGATCACATCAGTTAAAAAGGATTTTCCCTCTGTACACCAGTGGTGGCTGTCCAGCCTTTCAATAGTGCCCCTGATAATCTTTTCCATGGTTTTCTGCAAGCTCCCTGAACCAGAGGACAGAGAGGTTCTTCCAGGGACCAGTTCTTCCTGCTCTCTATATGAGATTGCTTTTGGAGAGGCATGGTTCTCTCTGATTACCATAAGGGCATTTTAAATTGATGCCTTGGGTGGGATATCTAACTTCTACCTGCCCATCTACAAACAGGGTGAAGATCGTAACTATCACATAATGCAGGATTCATTGATTTTACCAAAATGGGGGTTCAGCCCTTAAAGGGTGGCCTTTGATGTGGCTGGAATTGCCATTTTGCAGTTACAATATGACTTGGACTTCATAGAAGAAGAAATATGTGAGGCAAGTGAGGCAAGTCTTAACTACAAGCCCTTTTTTACCTGACCAGTCTATGCCAAGAAGATAGTAACCTGCCCTGTGCTGTATTATGGGTAAAGGCAAGGTTTAATAATGAAAATAACATTTTAAGTGTGCTGGTTTTTAAAGTCCTATTCTGGACTAAAATGAACAATAGAAACAAAGCAGTCACAAGGTGTCTGGAAATCATTTTCCAAATCAAGAGCACAAAATTCTTGGTGATGTCTTGTGGGACATGACAGTGCTCATAATCTTAAGACTAGTGTAACCCTACACTAATGTCACCATAGGTTATTTTGGTTTTAAGAATATGGCATTATTTGACTTGTGAACATAAGAATATGACATATTATTTGACTTGTGAACCTTTTGTCTGTCTTTTGGTGTTCCTAAGGCAAGTGTCAGGGTCAGACCTGAAAGAGGGCAAGACTCTAATGCTTGACTACCTTGTAATTGCTCTCTAGATTGCACTGTAGATATAACCTCCATTCAACTCCAGGAAATCTGAACAATAAATGGATCACTGTGTCCCATGGCAAAGTCTCATCTGCAGCCACTGACATCTTATGCAAGCAGAAAAATACACATCAGCACTCAGGAGCTGAAAACTGAAATGGAAAACATTTAAAATTGAAGAAAAGCTCTGGCTCTATGCAAGAAAGCTATTAAGTGTTAAAATGTATTATCCACAGAAATGCAGGGTTCTGTCTTCACTTGGAAATGCTGCACTGTGTCCTGCCCATTATCCAACTGGTTGTACTAGGTGATGCTAATGATTCCAGTTTTGCAGTGTGGGAGTTTTTCTAATTTGGGGAAGGATTATTTAGGTCTCTGTGGTTCTCCCAGCCCTATCATGAAGCACCAGCTCTGCTTGTTTATGCTGTAAATTGTCATGAGCAGAGACTGTGCTTGTGCTGTGCTGCTTTACAGCCCAATTGGTCCCTGAATGTTGCTCCCCAGTGCTTTGGCTGCTGGAAAATAAAAACTGTTATAATTTATATTAATTGCTTTTATTCCCACAACTAGTATGGGGGAAAATAAAATAAAATAAAGGTACAGGTGTAAAAAGGCAAAACAGTGTTAAGAGGAATGGCAAGATGAAACAGCAATGAAAATTGATAGGAAGGGCATTTAGCCCCTCCCTCTCTCCAAAGCCCCCTGCCTCTGATGGCCTTTTTAGCTACATCAGCCTCTATTCTGCCCCACAGTTAGCCAGATGCCATTTTTCCCAGTGAACTCTGGCTGCTCAGAGACAGGATGCTCACCTGGATTGTCCCTCTCAGTTGGCAACATGAGGACAGGCCCCACCAGAGGGAAGGCAGATTGATAACCACAGTGAAACTGGATAGTTCCCCTTCCTGGCACTTCCAGCTCTCTGCCATGGCTGCAAAGAAAGCACTGCATAAATACACTCCACTGTACAATACACTGCAGCCTCAGCCTGCAGATCCTTCTCCAAGCTAGGAGTTTTATTATCAATTTACATGCATAAAGATTTGGGCCAGTGGTGAGAGCTTTGAGAGTGGAAAGATGGCTGAGAGTAAAATCAGAGAAAATGGAGAAGTTATATCCTAACAGAAGCTATAACAGTGCAGAAATTATAGGGTAAAATCCAGCTGCTGTCCCTGGAAGGAATATGGCTGGAATGCTTGAGACCCATCCCACACCCAAAATCTGCACCCACAGCACCTGCAAAGGGGGATGGAACGGAGGGTGGGTGGCCGGGCTCTGCAGGAATCCTCGCAGGGAGAGGAACTCGATGGCTCTCTGCAGCTGATGAACCCACAGCACCTGCCAGCCAGGGCAGAGAGGAGGACATGTCCTGCTGCTGAGCCACCAGCTGGGGTGGAGTCGCTCTCCTTGGATGAACTGGGTTCACAATAACCTAACTGTGATATTAACACACCTCTCCATCCAGTGTTACCTGCCCCAGGGTCTGACCACCCCTCACTGGGCACCTGCTCTGTGGTTATCGACTGTGAGCCAGGTGAGAGAAATTTACACCATCAGTAACAAGGGCATGTATGACCTGAGCCACCCAACTCCACTAAATATGAATTTATAGTATAAAAACGAGTCAAGAATGGGGAAATTTAGGAAGATTGCATTGTAACTGCTGGGATCAGTCAATAGGCTGAACCTGCCTTCTCCGCTGTAGGGCACCTGTCGGGTGAGAACTCTGTGTGTGCTGAACACATTTATTGGGGTTTAGAGCTCCTGTGTCTGTGCTTTGATCATGTTTTTGCAGTCAGATACTGCCAGTGATGCTCCTCAAACCCTGGGCTGTCACAGTTTTGTGTTAATAGAGACGCTTATTCCATAAACTGTCCGTGGGACCCTTTGGGCGCTGGCAGCGCCGGCCATAGGGAACAGACTGGAACAAAGTGGGGAGACCCCTCAGTGCTGCTGGGGTGTGTCCCTGAGGAAGTCAATCAAAGTCCCTCCAATCCAGCAGGGCTGTCCAGTGAAGGGTCCCTGTAATGGGGCACTGACAGACTGGTGGGGCACAAGGTCTCACCTTTCCTGGGGTGCTGACAGAGAAATCCAACACCAAGGGTCAGGACATCTCCCCTTCCCACGTGACACAGTCCCACCTGCCTTTTGTACCTTAGTCCTCTGGGTTTCTCTTCAGGCTCTTTTAGAGAGCTCAATGCCACCATTTAAAGTGTTTCCTTTCAGCAAGGCATTTTTTTATACTGCCAGAGTGCAGAAAGGAGAGACCACCTTGGCATTCATCCTGAAGGTGCAACTGCTGACTGCTGCCAGCATCAAACACAGCCAGTGAATATTCAGTGCCCTGTCTTGCACTGAACTGTTACTACAATCAAACCAATTTTTCAAAAATAATCTGTGCATCATTGTCCAAATTATTTTACTTATTTGAATATGCAAAAAGAATGCAACATTGCCAAATGTAAATGAAGTATTACTCAGTATAATTAACAACATTTTGCTGGGATTAAATATCCCATTGCTTCACAAACCTGACATCTCTCACACATACTCCCTCTCTACCAAGTTCCCTCTTATCCAACTGGCCTTTGGAATGGTGAGCTCTTTGGAACAGTGAGCCCTTTGGAATGGGGACTTCACGTAATTTTTGTACATCTCCATGCTTCTTGTGACATAGACATGGTTCTGGCAATTGTTTTGTGTAATATGGATAATTTCTAATTTGCTGTAACACAGCTATTACCAAGAGCCAAGCTGTGCCAGGTATTGACACAGCCCATAATTTTGAGTTTCACTTTGAGTTTCCCACACTCACAAATTGTTCCTGCTGCAAAGGCATAAGATATATGGAATATAAATATTAGTATAGCCAAAATCCATAAAACCATTAATCATCTGTTATGCTTTAACTCCTAGATAATATCTGGCCACAATTAATACATGAAAAACTGCTGGTGCAGATGTAGTCTTAGAAGACACTATTACCCCAGAAGATCACAAAATTGTTTTTGCATTTACAAGGGAAGTTTTAGCCCTGGATCCAAGCTCCTCTGATTTCTGGAGGAAATGAGGTGAATAGTGGATTTCAAATCAACCTTCCTGTCTCTGGATTTTCTTGTACTGAAAGATGGAACACCATCCCAGAAATCTGCATCAAAATATCTCCCAACAGTCTGTGCTGAAACTTCTGTACTGTGAGCAAGAAATCTGGTATTGGAAATCAGTGATTAGTTTACAGAAATCTTTTACGAGGCACTATGCTGGTGAGGTGGCACAGGAAAGAAATAAATGTTAACAACAATAAAACCACAATGTGAGCAAATTTAAGTGTTCAGAAAAGCTACCCATTGCTTTGATTTTTTTGCAGGTGATTATAATTCTGCTGATGCCAGCCCTTTATCTCTAACTAGGTTACACATCAGCAGAAGCATGAGCACTCAAAACACTGCTGAGGTGTGTGATGGGATGCAACCAATTCATTAACACAGGAGAAGTTCTATACCATGACAAGGCAGGCAGAGAACTGGCAGGGCATGCAAACACAGTTTTTATTAGGATACAGTTATCCTTTATCCACTTTCATTCTGCGTTACTCACCAGGTTGTGCACAAACTACAGAGGGAATTCCTCCATAGCAACCTTAAATTAGCTGCATTTAAGCACTAAATCTTGGTTATCCCTAATTTATGGTCCATTTCTCACCAAAATAAAACAGTATTTTTGCAACAGTGAAATGCAAGAATCATCATATTGCAATAATGCAGAAATTCTATGTTTGAAGTATGCAAATCATAGGTGAGAACCAGACAACCAAAAAGTCCTCCTACATCTTTACTAGTGAGAATACAGAAAACACCTTAGAAGAAATTTATGCATTTAAAAAAAAACCCAAAGGGATGGGTTATTACAATTTATGTCTCTCACAACCTTGAAATCTGATATCACAAATGCTGTCAGAAAATGCTAAACTGACATCTTAAAAATATTAATAAGCAAATGCAGCTGTAACTGTAGCTGCAAATCATTGCCCCATTCCCATTGACAGAAATGGGAGAATAGTGTAGTCAGTCTATGTTGCAACTATCTGTGAATTAATACTAGATCAGCAAGCAATCTTGTGGGTTCATCTCCCAAAGATTTTTTTTCCATTAAAAAATATGGAATCAGGGAACATAAAACTTTTCACCAGAAAGCATTTAAATTAGTAGATTTCCCATTTCAACAAAGTTTAACAATCTATACCAATGCCTTCTAAGTGATATTGCTCTGTAGTTCAATATTACAATGTCTAAATTGTGGGGTTTATATTTTCATGAATAGATCAAATGTGATCATAAAACATGACATGTCCAAAGGATAAAAAAATTATCCACTGAAACCATTTTTCATTTTACTGGAAGTTGTTGAAATTTTGCTTTTGGGGAGTGGAAAAAAAAAAACTATCAAAATATCTGGGATTTGCATGTTCTTGTTTCCACAGCTCTTACCAGTCCCTCCAAGCTGTCTGGACAGGAGGATTTGTTTTGTGCTTCCTATAAATAATCCAAAATCAGGAGCAGCAGTTGAATGCTGCATTAAACTCATCAGATCATCTCTGATTGCTCTGTAACATCTCTCCATGCCATGAAATGTCCAAGGTTGGGTGGGATGGAGTATTTCTGAGGGTGGTAGGCTAACAATACACACAGGATAGATCAGGGAAAAAGTAATCCTGGCCAATCACACATCACAATAATTAATTTTTTTCCTGCAGGCAAAAAACTTTCTTCTTCAGCACGGCCGCACAGCTTCACCTCCTGCTCTTTCCCTCTCCTCCACATCAGCTAATAGCAGTTGCAATTCCTGATTCAGCCCCCTCTGCCCCCTATCACCTCCACTCAAGCAGTGAAGGAAAAGAGCTTCAGGGAAATGACAGAGAAACACAGCAAGAAAGTCTCAAGCATTCAGTATCAAGTCCAGACTCTGACATTTACTGCCAGAACCTGGCAGCAATCAGCACAAGAAACACTTTTAGCAAGTAATTTGCATTGTGTTCCTTACCCTGTTTTTCTCTGTTAGGCAAGTTACAGAAGAATAATATCCATTTTATGCACAAGTGATTTATTTCATTATTTCCATTCTGTTTTTATATTTGCATATTATATACTGGTGTACTTCTGAATAGATCCTGCTGCTTTTATTAGAAACAAATACATTCAACAAACAGGGAGAGTGTGGGCATTGCAGCTCGTTGACTTGGACTGTTTTTTAACCTGTGGATTAAAGGGAATCATGAACAGCCATGTCTTGGTGTCTGCAACATTTTCATTTGCAGTGAAACACAATACAGCTTGTGATTAAAACACCACTGGGAAATATTAACCAACCACCACAAAAACACACCTTTTTTTTAAGGTGAGTGCAACAGATCATACTGGTGCATGACTTTGAAAAATGAGCCCAAGTTTTGAATGGTCTGAATGCCAGATTTCCAGAGCAATCTGCCTCCTTAATGCAGTGGTGGCTGTGGGGTGCTGCTGGAAGAACCTGGCACACTTAGTGCTGTTACAGGCATTCATCAGACTTTTTCCATCCTCCTATCTCATTCCAGTTTCTGCTTCAAAGTAAAGATGACAGGGATGGGTATGAGGAACTATGAAGTTACACTGTCCTCTGTCTCTCCCTCCCCCTACCCTAAGCTTTCCATCACACTCTCATAATCTTTTTCTAAATATTTCAAAGGATTTGTCTTCAAAAGCTCACTTCTCCAGTGTGAAACTGGGTAATTATATCCATATTAACAAAACTAAATATTTCAACACATTGTTGAATAATGCATTATTAATAAATTACTTCAATAAATACTAATTGGTCTCAAAGGGATTTATTTCATTTATCACAAAAACCACACCTTCTGAGGCATCTCATTTTACTTGTACTATGCTTTTGTGCAGCTTCTTTAACCTGTTGTCTGAGCATATGGCATTCAGTAGGTGTTTTAGTTTTTTATTTTCTTTTAAAATGTAGAAAGCAGCAGTGCTGTCTATAGGCACTGGCTGTATCCAATATGTGCTTTCTGTTCACATTCTCACAAACCCTTCTGGCTGCTTCTGAAAATATATATCTGAATCTGAATACACAAATGACCTGCTGTCTCTTGCAGATTATTTTTAAAGAAATATACTAGGCAGGGAGAGTAATGGAACCATTTCTATCACTAGGTGTAAATGTCCAGACAGGCTGGTGAATCATGACAAGTCTCAATAAACTGCCTTGGTTCTGTGTCGTGAGACAGGGCTTTTTAACAGAGCACCTGGTTTCAAACAACTCAGCTTTAAAAAAGATGTAGCATTTTTTTCTAAACCTAGAATTCCTCCCTGGAAACAACACATTGTCCATTGCCCACTATGGAATGCTTGGAAAGACTTATTTTCCTTCATTAGCTGTAGAGGAAATTCAGGAAAAATAATTTTCTTTAAGATGAAAGTAGGGTTTTTTAGTTTTTTCTTCTTCCTAATACACCTATATAAAATACAAAAGGGCTGAATATTACAAGTTGAATTAGTGCAGAAAAATAATGCTGAACAAGACACACAAGCACAACACATTCCTGCAAAGGGCACAGGCAAAAATCACAGATACTTATTCCTCTGGATTAAAAAAGGGATTAAACTTGCAAGTAAAATAAAGACCCTAGAATTTTACTACCCTAGAATCCCTGCTCAAAATCACCTTTAATATCAAAGGCATCTGATCAGAAAAGGCTTTTTACTAAGTAAGGGTCAATTAACTCTTTCTAGTGTAAAGACTGACAGAATGATGATAATCAGAAAAGCTTCCCCATCCTTTGAGTTTGCCACAGTAAATTCTTAGCCTTGCACAGAGCATGGGAGCTTTTATTGCTTGTTATTTCCTGCAGACACCACACTAGCAGCACCAGGAAATGTTCTCCTTTCCACAGAAAAATTCCCTGAATCCCAGGTAGTCATATACCTGAAGGCAGCACTGAGTTCAGCAGCAGAAGATCTTGTGGTACCTCTTAAAGCCAGTGCAGACTGAGAACATTTGTTCTCTCCAGCAGTTTCAGGGACTGCTTTTTATGTTGCACAAAGCAAATGCATTCAAGTAGTCCCAACTTTTGCTTGGACCAGAGTGTATTTCCCCATCCTCTGCAAAAAAAAGGAAAAAAAGGTTAAGGAAGGAGTAATGTGAAAAATTCTGCAGAAAGAGGAGAGAATCATCCTCCTGTGGCTTCTCATGTCCCCATGACATCAATTTAGCCCATGCTCAAACACTGCCTTCTTTAGGGTCATCTATCAAACAAAAGCAAACCCTTCTCTGCTGGGTCCAGTTCAGTGCTCTAAAACAGACCAGCTCCTCCTTAGGGCACACCCTGCTTTACTCTGGAAGGTATTCGCCTTCCTAGTCTCCATATATACACTAGGTAGTTTTAAACCATAGAATTATAGAATGGTTTGGGTTGGAAGGAATCCCAAAGGTCATCTAATTCTAACCTATTCCACCATGGACAGGGACACTTTCACTATCCCAGGTTGCTCCAAGGCCTGTCCAGCCTGGTCTTGGACACTTCCAAGGATTGGGCAGCCACAGCTTCTCTTGGAACCTTGTGCCAGAGCCTGACCACCTTCACATGGAAGAATTTCTTCCTAATATCCCACCTAAACCTAATCTCTTTAAGTGTAAAGCCATTGCCCCTGTTCTGTCACTCCATGCTCGTGTCAAAAGTCCCTCTGCAGCTCTCATGTGGCCCCTTCAGCCACTGAAAGGCCCTTATAAGTTCACCCTGAAGCATCTGTTCTCCAGGATGAGCAACTCCAACTCTCTCAGCCTTTCCTTACAGCAAACTGGGTCCATTTCTTTGATAATGTTCATGGCCCTCTTTTGGACTCACTCCAGCAGCTCCAGGTCATTCCTGTGCTGGGTCCCCAAGCTGCAGGCATCACTGCAGATGAGGTTTAACCTGAGCTGGGCAGAGGGGCAGAATCCCCGTCCTCTGCTCCCCACAGGGCTTTTGATGCTTCCCAGGACATGTCTGGCTGGCAGCACATATTGCTGGATCAAATCCAGCCTCTCATCCGCCAGCACCCCCAAGTCCTTCTTGGAAATGTTGCTCTCCATTTGTTTATTTCCAGCCTGGGTTGATACCAGGGGCTGTCCTGATCCAGCACTTGGTCCTGCTAAATCTCATGGGATTCCCATGAGCCACTTTTGGAGCTTGCTCAGATCTCTCAGGGTATCCCCATCCTTCATGTGTGTGAACTGCACTGCTCCTGGTGTCTGGAATGTCCATCTCTGGAAGTTTCACCTGAGCTGGGAGGGTATCATGCCCTTCTGGCAAGCTGAACCTCAAGAGAAGAACACAAGATTGTGAGAGATCACACAATTCTTTGTTCCATGGCTCAGAAACTCAACTCACCCACAAGAAAAGAAACTATACAATGAAGTGTCAAAGCAAGGAATGGTGCAAGGGAGCACAAGGGATATGGCAGAACTGTCTCATTTCCTGGGGAGCCTGTCTTTGCTGCACAGACCAATACAGACAGTAGGATGTGAAAAGGCATATTAAGGGTATAAGGGTATCGTGACATAATCTCTAAGCCCTCCATGCCTTAGGGGCTGCCCTGACATTGCCCCACAGAGCCCATGGGCTGCAGCTCAGGGCGCCTCTTGCTGCTGTGAGGCAAAGTTACAGGGCAAACTCTTGCATAAGTACAGCAGATAGAATTTGCCTTGATATGTCCCTTTCTCAGGCTATCAATTTCATCACAGCCAGGGAACACAAGAGGATGCACAGTACTCCAAACTAATTTAATCTTACTTCATGTTTTGTGGCTGCCAATGTCCTTAAATCCAGTTTGAGGAACTGAGATGGTCCAGGGGAGAGAGTAATAAAAAGAAACAACAATTAAGTGCATGAGGGAAAGGCTAAGGGCAGTGATGATTATCCATTGGATTGGAACTAGAAGTGTTGCAAAGGCTCCCAAACCTGAAATTGGCCATCACCAAACTGAGGTTTCAGCACTGCCTACAATAATAAGAAAGCAATGCTAGCATCAGTGGATATTCAGAAATAAGACAGTGAAAAGCATTTTTATAATGTTCCTAAAGTCTTTAAAAATACTATGGTCAAAAGACATCACTTTACTACAAAATCAGTAAGAAAAGAAACACAGGAAGTTATTCTACTTAAATGAATGCACTCCAGAGTGCATATAATCAATACTATCAAAAGTACTATTAAACAAGACAGATTTCCGTTGCAAAACTATTTTTTCTTTTTTTTTGTAGACAAAAAAGTTATAATGAATGCAGGTGTACAGGACATACACAGGAATTGCAATATATTTTATATTCAAAATTTCTTAAAACATGAAAGTGAAAAAATATTTTCAGTGTACATATCTATTTTTTATAAGCTCTGTGTAGCCCAAGATTATTCACTAAACCCATAGCTAATACATGGTTTTTAAGGTTTTGTGATATTTCCATCTTAAAAAAAAAATCCAAACAAATAAACAACAACAACAACAAAAAAAAAAAAAAAAAAAAAAAAAAAAACCACCAAAAAAAAGAGAACACTCCACCAAAACAAAACCTAAACATGAAGAAAGAAATCTGAGCAATCTTAACTTGGATTACAAAGTTTTAAGGAAAAGTGATTCAATACTTAAAATGAAAGATAAGAAAACAGCTAATCAAAGAGGTTTGGTGAAAGTAGATTTTCAATCCATACCACAAGTTAAGTACCTGTGTTCCCTGTGGGACTTTGATGCAAGGTGTGATTGAGAATGTTCATTTCCATAAGTGGAAATTTCTTGAAGCATCAGGCTTTTTGGTTTCCAGGGGTTTTGTTGGTGGACAGCAGGGTTTAGCATGGAAATATTTTCAGTTATCGAACTTCCTTATTAAATATGATCCTTCATGACTTGCTTTTTAAAGAGTTAAAGCAAAGAGAAAGGCAGATGTTGCAAAGAAAAATTACAGTGAAATAAATGAAAAAAGCTGAAGTTGATGACTACAGAAACATTAGTACTCTCTGAATGTGTCAGAAACCTGCACTCTGAGAAATTCCTAAAAGACAGCTTTTTACCACAGATGCCGGGCATTTAAAATTTGTTCCTGTCTTTTATTAATGTTAAAAATATATATTTCTTCAATGAAATACTTAAAAAACACTTGGAAAAGCAATTGCATGTCTGGTTTTCAGTGTCCAGTGGACTTTTGGAAACTTTGCTATAATGATATATATGAAACCTTTTCCATAATGATTTAAATATATGTTGGAAAAACAATTCCTGTTCGGCAGTTGTTCAGATTCTGATGACACAGGTAGGGATGTGGCACAAAGTCTGGAGAAGATTTCGCTGTTGCAGTCCTCCTGAAGGAAGCAACTTTTCTGAGCTAAGGCACAGCTCCAATTGACATGAGGGTCAATATCACTGAATAATACAACATGGCCTCTAACACAAATTTCTTCTTTTCTCCCATCTAAACAAACATTATCTAGACACTGATATAATAAAATGTATCTTTTCCCAGGCCTGGTGATAAACAAAATAAATCCATCTTGGATCTAGAAACTATTTTACAGTAGAATCATGCTCAAGTATTCTTAAAATGTCTGTTGGAGATTAAAAGAAACAGACCAAAAAAAGTCACAAAGGAGCACAGGAACAGTACTCTTCTTTATCCTGAGAGTATAAAAAATAATGTAAAATGCAAAACAGCATCCATATGTATACATGTTATATAATGACATTTACATCAAATAGATTGGTATCTAGATAACTGACTATATATATACATGTGTGTATAAAAATATACGTAATTCTATATGCATGTAAACATATTAGTAATGTAGTAATTAACACAAATCTCTGTATTTAGACATATGTAGAGACATAAATGAGCATTTAAATTATTATTAATTTCTAGGTATTTCTACACTTGGACAATTTAGACGTATAATTACCTGTTATTATTTCTTACCAATATACCTATGTCTGTATATAATAAACATACATTTAATTACTAATTGCAACTAAATTTCTCTGAGTAACTTCTGCTATTCTTTGGTACAACTTTGTCCAAAGTTCTGTACAACTCTGGTGTCCAGCTTATGCCCCCAGTTTTCAGCTGAGTGTGAGAGTGGTTCTCTATGGAAGATGTGAGTATCTACTGCCTTACATCCAAAAGGAGCAAAATATCCACACATATGGATTGAAATAAACGTGTGTGAAAACAGCCAAAAGAAAATGCCACTGGTACCACATTTAGAGAGTTTGTTTTTATGATGTGCAGGCAGTTCCAAGCCATTTGAAATCTAACTGCTGTATCCTTCTTGAGAATAAACTGCTGAGCCTGGCAAAGCTGGGCAGGGGATGATGTGAAGGGAACATTTGACAATTTTCATTCACCAGAAGGCAATTACCAGCTTGTTTTGAGTATGAACTGAGCATGCAGAACATCAGTTCCAATGAACTCTGCATCACCCTAACAAAGGCACCACCCAGGAACTGAACTTTCACTGAGCAGAAACACAGGTGAGGAGTTGGGATGTTTGTCATTAGCACTGGCAGAAGATTTAGCATTTATTCTCAGCACAGACCACCTGGCCTTGAGCACTATCCACAGCTTAGATTTCCTTCTACCATTCATCACTGGATGTCTCATTTTAGTGCATATTATGTTGCACTGAATTTACCAGTGCTGTATTACTCTGGTGATGGAGTTTCCCAGTGACCATTCCACGAACTCAGTCTTGGCTTTGTCTTGTCTTGGGCAACATAAAGAATGTGGAGAAGTTCCCATCTTATCGATTCCTGGGGGTTTTGGGGTAGGGGAAGTGTAAATGTATTCAAGATGAAAAGCCAGACCTGACACAACCTTCAGCAGTGGCTGCTGCTCAGCTTTAACCAAGCTAAAAAACAGCCATCTATCTTCTTGTTTTGTTTCACGTCTCTTAGCTTTGAATCTATAAAAGCACTTTACATCTCATCTGTACATCTTGTTAAACAGCCTTCTGTGGCAAACCCTGACAGGAGCTTTGGAAACTGCTAATAAAAGTGCCAGCTTGCTTACCTTCACCCTCCGTGTTCTGATTGCAGTAATGAGCTGCAAGGGAAGTCCTGCTGGAAAATGCACAAGTCCGTGTGGTTTAAATGGCAAATTTTTAACAAGATGAGGAATAGGTGAATTATATCAGAGAAGGTTTTATTCAGAGAGAAGTTTTAGTTTCAGCCAGTCCTGAAGTCCATTCCATTCAAATGTTTTTGATAGCTTCAGCTGGACAAAAAAAAGGGAAAAAAAAAAGAGGGGGTAAGTATTTTTTTTTCTCCCTCTGAATTATCAGGTAGAATTACAAAGATCCTTTAAGCTCTGGTCTGCACAGACCACAGCAAGATGTCCTCACCCACAACTGCACAAGAAACACATATCTAGTCAGGCCATTTCTTCAGTTCCTCTTTGCTGGATGCCTGGGTTGCAGCATCATCATTTCTCCCTTCTATTAAGCAGGAAAAATAAAAGCATTATTCAGAACACAGGAGAAACACTCATATTTTACTCTTTAAATGAACCAGGCAGAATTCTGAGAAATCATGTGGTAGTTACTTCATTATGTGCATGATAAAGCCTTTGATACTTTTTCATGTAGTGCATCTTCAAAATTCAGGATTTTTTTCAAATATGTGATTCTAGAAAGCTGTAAACAAATATATTTCACCATTATACTTAAGAACACTGTGTTCAAGTATGCATTTGTTAATTTCTAACATTTGCCAGACATCACACATGCTGTGGTTTAACCCCAGCCAGCAGCCCGGCTTCTCACAGCTCCTCACTCACTCCCCCACCAGTGGGATGGGGGAGAGAATCAGAAGGGTAACACTTGTGGGTTGGGATGAAGACAGGTTAATAGGGGCAGCAAAAGCTGCTTGCACAGCAAAGCAGAACAAGGAATGAATTCCCTGCTTCCCATGGCTGGGCATGTGTTCAGCCATTCCCAGGATCCCAATGTACAAAACAGTGACTTGGGAGGACAAATGCCATCACTCCACACGTGCCCCCTTCCTTCCCCCGCCCACTTGATACAGTAATCATGATGTCACATGGTCTGGAACATCCCTGGGGTCAGCTGGGGTCACCTGTCCTGGCTGGGTCTCCTCAGCATGAGGAGCAGCAAAGGCCTTGGCTCTGTTCAATCCCTGCCCAGCAATAATGAAAATATCTCTGTATCATCACCCCTGAGTTCAGCACAAATCCAAAACATAGCCCCGCACCAGCCATGGAAAGGAAATGAACTTTACCCCAGCCCAAACCAGCACACACATCTAAATAAATTCAATTTGTATGAATATGAACTAGGAAGTAAAATTGCCTGCAACCTATAAATTGACAGGCTATTTCACTTTTTATTGCAAACATTGGGTGAGACTGAAAAAAACCCCTCTCTCAAATAGCCAGGCTTGAAGAAAATGTGAAAATACTATCCAGTTGCATAATCCTTATAAATGTTCAGTTTCCAATTTCTTCTTTTTGAGGGAAAGTAAGTTTCTTCATAACTGCCAGCAAAAAAAGTCAGTTTTATTCCAAATCTTGAAATAGAAAAAATAAAGAGGATAAATACTAAATAAGCTATTACTGTTATGAAAGTACTTCACCTGAGTTATCACTTCAAGGAAGATGCTTTTTTTGAAAATAGAAACACAAGCGTATTTGAGATAAAAACATAATACAAAAGAATGGATATCACTTTTTCATAATAAAGCACACCAGTGAATCTTGACATCAGAAAAACTGGCAGGGAGAAAGTGTAAATATAGTTAAATCTAGCAAAGAGGGCTATGTCACACTGAAATGCAAGAAAGATCAAAGTTCAGAAGCAGCTGCCAGTTTAGGAGAGTGGAAATGGGGTGGTGGAGAGTCATCGGGAGTTAAGAGGCAAGAACTGCAGAGTGACTCCTAGAGGAACATGCACATCAAAGCTGAACTAATGAAAAGAGAAAATGAAAATCTTTTAGCAAAGTGAAATGCCTGGACTTCAGGTGGGCTGGGCTGAACTTGTGGAGTGGGGACTTGAAAGGACACTGAAAAGCAAAGGAGCTCAGGAAAGCTAGCAGACCTTTAAAGAACAGCCCACTCTGGTGTGAAGGCAGACAAGCCATTCTGTCAGGACTTGGCTAAAAAGGACATGATGGCAGAACTCCAGCATAAAATGCAGCAAACAGGCCTGGGAGCAAGGACAGAGTGCAAAGGAGGAATTTAGTAAAGCTGCCTGGGCAAGTAGGGCTGGTGTCATTCAAGCCAGAACTCAGCCCAAGGACAGGAAAAGGGCCACTAATCACACACACCCTCAAAAAGGGACACAGGGGTGATCTGCAAATCAGTCAGCCTCATCTTGACTCTTGGTAAAATCACAACTAGAGTCCTCTCATAACACATTTCTGGGCATTTGAAAAAGTAGAAGGGGACTGAGTACAGTCAGCATGAATTTATCACAGGTGGAACATGCCTGACGCAGCTTACCTTTTCTGACAAAAAAACAGGATTCGTCGGGCAGGGGAGCAATGGACTTGATTTGTCCAAGGCTGGTCAACACTTTGGGCCACAATCTGATTGTGTCCAATTTTGGATAGTACAGCCTGGCAAGAAGTGGGCTACTATTGTATTTGCAGGGACCCTCGTGGCAGGAAGGAATGATGAATCTGACTCTATGTTCTCAGAGGGCTAATTTATTATTTATGATACTATATTATATTAAAGAATACTATACTAAACTATACTAAAGAATACAGAAAGGATACTTACAGAATGTTTAAAAGATAATAATGAAAACTCATTACTCTTTCCAGACTCCTGACACAACTTGGCACTGATTGGCCAAAGAGTAAAAACAATTCACACCAGATACTAATTAAGCAATCACCTGTAGATAAACAATCTCTAACCACATTCCAAAGGAGCAAAACAGAAGAGAAGTAAATTAAATAATTATTGTTTTCTTTTCTTTCTGAGGCTTCTCAGCTTCCCAGGGGAAAAATCCTGAGCAAAGGGATTTTTCAGAAAATGTAAATGTGACAGGCTGCTGTGGTTTTATTGCAGGACAAGTCATTTAACATCACTCAGTGACCTGCAGAACACACTGGAGGACACATTCATCAGCTTTGAAGGGAACAGCAAATTTGAATGACACTTGAGGACTCTCATTCAGATGGGCAGAACAGGCAGGGGAAATTGGGCCAACAGGGTCTCCATAAAATTCTGGGAAGAGCAATGGGCAGCTTTGACCCGGGAATGCAGACCAGCCAAGACAGCAACAGCCAACCATGCAAATGTCTTTTGAATGGCATAATCTGGATTTAAATCACATTTTTAAATCCTGAAAATAAACAGGCAATGGAGCAAATGCTGTATCACCTCCTTGTTCAGATATTTTCAAGAATCGGTTGGAAAAAGCCCTCAGCATCTGGGTGTGATCTCAGTTCTGACATTTCTTTGTACATGAGGTCATACTTGACACCTCCCAAGATCCCTTCCAGCCTGAATCATCCCTGTGACATTAATACAAAATACTTTTCCTATGCATATGAGGGAAATGCAAAGCATACATGAGAATGAACATCATTGGCAGTGCCAAAACAGAGTTAGCATATAAGCATTGGTGTTCCTCATATTTAGTTTGTTCTGCACAGATCAGTTAAGAATAAAATTAACTGCAAACATTTATACCTATTTCCTATCTTCTAGCAGAGGGGGTCGGTTCTGATGAGCTGAACAAGAAAATAGACACCTGAAATCCATTGAAAAAATGAGTGGCCCTCTGAAAAATGGACATATAATTATTTTTAAAGTTAATAAGAATGATCCAAAGCAAATGCAAAATGCTTTACACATATAGGAAAGTTGGGTTCTAGGGTAGGTTGGGATGTTTTGGAAGAAATTTCTACTACACCAATGGAAATGCAGCTACACCAGAACAGTAACTGATGCAATGCAGATGATACTGAATTACAAATTACATTCTTTTTCAAATGAAATCACAGTAATTTGCTATTTTAAGTAAAATCTTTTTAAATTTTTCAATATGACAGTCTGCAAATTTTTTTTACATGCTTTTCATTACAATAGCTCTACAGTGAATTGAAAGTTTTACCATTCTTATGAAATGGAACAGATTATTTTGCTGAAATCATGACAGGTAATTGAACACTGATTTTTTTCCTTTTTTCTTTACAAATTCTTTCAGCACAAGCAAGAATTGGAGAGACTGAAAATTGTACTCCAGTGTGACGTCTATCTTGAAACATTTTATGCTTTTGTAAGGGCTCAGGACTTGTTTCCTAAGAACTGACTTGAACCTTACATATCAAAGAACAAGGGTGAACAGCAATATCATGGAGTAATAAATAGAAAAGTTGTAGGAGGAGTATGTAACTTTATAATTACTCTGGCCTTCTTTCAGCTAATTACTCCACTAGATTGGCATGAAAAAATACCTGCTACTGATGAAAACATGTTCCAGCTGGAACAATAAAATACTGCCTACAGAGCAATCTGGAAGACTGCAGTCAGGATCAGGTCTGAATTGTCCTAGCCTTAATGCACCATCTGACCCATTATATTAATTTAAAAACACAAGTTTTGTGATATTGGTTCTTTGTTTATTTTATCCCATAAAATGTGCTATAGTTCCAATGCAACTTTTCATGAGAAGCTCTGGCAATTTAGGTATGTGACCTCATCTCAAAAATTACTATGCCTGCTTCTGTCCCACAACATATCTTATTTAATTGGATTTGGTGCCTTTAGCTATCTAGCTAGCCTAAACACATGGATCTGAACTTTACAGTGTTGCATACAAATTAAGTCTGAGCACTGAGTCAAAGTCCCTTTGACAGTTTGTCAAAAATATTTCAACTTTACAGGACCTTGTGATTAATAAATGAAAATAATTACTTCAAAAGACTTATTTTGAGTAAGTGTTACTTGAATTTTTCAAGTACATCTAATAGCAGAGAAGTGTTAAAAGATGCATCATGTTTCACAATTGAACACCTTGCTATTTTCAAGACTTCAAGTCAGTTTTCAAAACACTTTCAAAGCTCTGGCTGGTTTATACAGTGATGTTTTTTGGAAAGTTATCACAGGCACAAAACACCTTGAGTAAAACTTATGTGAGATCATCATGAATGCCATGGTGTCACAATAAATAACAAACAAAAGAGAGGAATGAAGAAAATAAGAATGGGGTTGTTCTAAAGCTAAAGGATGTGGTTCCCACAAATTCTTCTCCACATGTTCTCAAACACTCCTGATGACCAATATTTAAATGGTTTAAATACAAAGTCAATGACATTAGTGTTTTGTATTAGAAATGCAGAAATGCTTGTGTATATGGTCACACTAAAGCATTTTTATAAGTGTTCTCAGAGGTATTTATTTAAAGAAACTTTTCTTCCTTTCAATAATATTTCAAGTCATAGTCTCAAACCTATTTTGATTAGGCATGTGTTTTCCATAGTCATTGCAAATAACAGAGACACCACTTTTGAAATATTTTCCTGTATAACCACAAAGGCAGACACCTCTGTGTTGGACTCACAAAATCATGCTGTTCAAAATGACAATGCATGGAAATACTTTCCATCTTTCATTTATAATTTCCTGCCCTTCTCCTCAATCCCCTTTCTTATGCTCCACCTTACCCTTCCATCTCTGCACATACCAGCTGAACTGGCAACTATGGAGCCAAAACTGACTCTTGAACCTGGTAGGAGTTTTGTTCCTGCACCCAGTAGAAACATATCAAAGGAAATGTGCTTTAGCTTGAGAAATTTATGGGAGTTTTTTAACCTGTCCTGAATACAGAAAAGGATACTCTCTTTTGCTGGCTTACTTTCATCTTTCCAGAATAATTGCTCTGCTGAATATTCTTCCTCTTTCCATTATCATGGTGTACCTGAGATACCAAAGGCAGGAAAGAAAATGGAATATAATGGTTTTGAGGCAAAGCAGCTTTACATCCTGCTTCTTCAACCTTGCCCACATTTGAGAAGTTAACTTTGTAGAGCTTCTGCTGTATATCATACATGAAACAATAATTGCTCTATGAATTAAACCATAATGAGAATCCATCTCTTCTGGGATGAGATTGCCTGTCTGGCAATATCACTGCAGTGTTCAGTGCAAGGGAATCATAAATGGGACTGAAAACTGCATCTGTTCTCACAGGGTGGTCTTTTTGATTTCCAAGAGACTGCTTTGCGCAAAATGCATTACACAGTGCATGCAAAAATTAAAGTACTTAGGCATTCATCTATGTGCGAGCATTGGGGATTTTATGTCCAAACCAGCCACAGCACGTGTCACATATCCTGAGAAGTACAGCTTGTAGATTTAGCAGTTCTGAAGCTCTTTTTAATTCTTTGGATTTCCTCCCAGTGGCAGCTCAAAACTGTCCTTTCCACCAATTACATCATCACCAAGGAAGGTGGGGAGAGGTAGACAAGGACACTTCAACTCCTGAATCTCCCCTATACCCTCATATTCACTACCTTTGTTTCAGTAACAAGGGAATCTGTAGCAGTGAGAAACATTCAGTAAAGCTAACAGCTTTCCCTTTTAGCTATCAAGGTATGAGATGCTGGGTGACTCCTTCCCTGTGGTACTGGAAGTAAGGGTCCTTTGGATATCTTACTGCTAGACATGGCCCAGAATTACTTCAATCTAATATTATTGTGTTTATTAACCTTTCACCTGCACGTCTCATTCCTCTCCCCCTTGCAATCAGTCCCCACAGGTACAGTATTCAAAGTGTATCCCTGCTGGGGATACATCTTGCAAGCATTTATGGAGAACCACCTTTATTCCACTCTCTTTATTTCACCATTGGAGAACTACTCTGATTACCCAGTGTCTTCATACAAACACTGCAAAAATTTAAAGTATCCACAGTGAGACACCAGGCTAGGAAAATGCTGCTGTTAAAAATGCCATGGGAAACAAGCACGCAAGGATCTCACAGGTTCACTTGCAAAAAGATGTTATACTGATATTAAGGTTATTTCAGTTCTAAGGGGAATTCCAGACTCTTGGACTTAGTCCTAATTATTTCAAATAATTAGGGAGAGAAAGAGAATTCCCTTTCAAGGAACTGCCACAAAGATAATCAGAGGGCAAGAACACATTTATTTTATGAAGACATGTGATGAAGTAAGGGCTGTTCAGCCAGTAGAAGACAATGCACTGGAGAGAGCTTAGAGCTGCTTCTAGGACCTAAAGGAGGACTGAGTGAGGTGGATATGAACTTCTGACAAAGGCCTGGAGTGTCAGGACAAGAGACAATTATTTTTTGTACTGAAAGAAGGCAGGGTTTAGACCAATATTAGGAAGAAATTCTGTCATGAGAGGGTGGCCAGGCCCTGGCACAGGGTGCCAAGAGAAGCTGTGGCTGCCCCATCCCTCGAAGTGTTCAAGGCCAGGCTGGACAGGGCTTGGAGCAACCTGCAACAGTGGAGAGTGTACCTGCCCATGGCAAGGGGTTTTAACAAAATGGGTCTTCAAGTTTCCTTCTAATCCAATCCATTCTATGATTCAAGATCTGCTGAAAAAAGCATAAGCATCACTAGATGGAGTTCCTCTGTTCTGGATACCTCTAGAGAATTTGGACACCTCCATGCTCACCCATTAGTCAGTGACCTTAACTGGGCCCATTCACAATTTACAGTTGGGCTGCAGGTGCAGATTTTTTAGAAAACCTTTTCACACTAACTCCCTCACTGGCATAATTATTTACTGACATAGAAGGTCTCTGTGCAAAACAGCTCAATCTATTCCAGAAGACAAGGCCACAGGAAGCCATCCAGCCTCAGAGCACAGAAGCTTCCATGTGTAGAGCAGGCAGTGTTCTTCTCACTCCTGCCAGGGCTCATCTGCAATATTACTTGTGACATACTTTGGACCAGACCTGAAAAGCACCTCCAAATTCCAGCACCGTCTTTCAAATTTTCCTACAGTTTATCATCCAGACTCCAAAGCAGGCTGATTAACCATACATAAAAGGGTGCTCTTTCTCTTGTATTTCATAGTGACCTCTTCTATTGTGTCCAACTTTTTACAGGTGGACAAGACCCTTTACTGATAAAAAACCCCCAAAAACACTGGGTATCAACAGGAAATGTAAGAAAATGCAGCATAAGCAGCCTTATGGCTTTTCTAGAACAAGGTTATTCTCAAAATCTTCCAATATATGGCATTCTGACATTATTCAGAATTAATAGAGTAGTGGGTACATGCACCACTGCATTTTGGCAGAGCCAATTAGACCAACTTCAATATTTGTATCTAACTTGTCAAATTGGCTGTATAACTAGTAATAGTTAATAGGAGCTCTTCATTAACCCAGGCAATCAAGCAGTGATTCATCAGAAGCCAAACTTGCAATAACCTCCATTAGCACCCTGTACCTCAAGGTTAGAGGATGTGCAGTGCCTATGGTGTAAACAAGCAGAAGGATGTTAAAGTAAAAATGGAAAAGTGTTTCTCTTTTGCATTTAGAACAGACTGTTAAAAAAAGGGAGTGAAAACATTTTCACCACTCTGCAAGAGTTCTTGACATTTTCACTGGCTTGCATCAAGTCTAAGTTTCAAACTTTAAAAAAGGCTTGAAAAGCAAAAATCTCATTCAAATCAAATAAAAGGGAGTCAATCAAATTCTTTGTTTCAATAATTCTGAAGAGTTGTTACATTTCATCTATAGTACATACTATAGATCATGTTTAGTGTCCACATAAGCAAATTCTCAAAGCTGTTCTTTAAATTGAAATGTTTGCTTTTACACTTTTTTTTCTGGTACTGGTAGTCTCATTGAAAGGGACCTTTATGCTCAACCAGTTTGTGGTTTAATGACTCAAGTATTTTCCTCTGAAAAAGTAATTTGAAAACTATTCAGCCAGCTGTGCTTCTATTGATGTGACTGAACGGTACCTTTTTGCAAGGCTGATCTTCTGAAACAGTCATCCCATAATCAAAGGATATTGAAGGAGATGTCATATATCAAGTAAAATTGGAGGAAATTGAAGTACCTTCTTCGTGGCACAGGCCTTACAATTACTTTACCGTATCTTGACTTCACTAGAAATAGAGTTTAAAATCATAGTACTATCAGGTACCCCAAAAAAATATTGATTTACAGAGGTACGTTTGCTCCGGTTGTTGCATGTCTTTGCATTGTTAGCAGTTGCTAGGGCACAGCTTCATTTACTGAATTGTGGACATAGCACATCCAGTGAGTGCCACAAAGGTTCTGAAATCAAATGCCATTCACAACAAAATTGCCCAATTATATCTTTGAAGAGCTGATTGTGTTTGAAAAACGTGCACTGTGCTTGAAAATAGCAATAGAATGAACACAATGAGGATTATCACATTATTGATGAGACTATTTTGCTGTAAAGGGCAGAGTCAGGCAACTTAGAGACATTCCATTTAAAGAGAAACATGCTGAGATGCTCCCACATCACCCACATGACAAAGTTACATTTCCCTCTTTGCTCTCTCTGACTTATTTTTTTAAGGATTTTTATCAGTCTCCTTTCAATTTCCTTTTCATTTTCTTCAGGACTCAAAAAGAAAGACAATACAGTGTAAATTAGTCCAGTTTTGTCCTCATATAATTCTTTCTTCTTCTGAAAAATAATTATCTTCACAACCTGAGATTGCCTTTGTAGCAGAGTAAAAAAAAGACAAAAAAACCCCAAACCCTCCTTGAATGTAGCAAAGACAGGCTCTTGAAGACTGGCAAGGAAGGTGAGGCAGGGGGGCATCACCTTCCATGTCAATGACCAGCTGGAGTGAAGGGAGCTCTCCTGGGGATGGTTGAGGACCTGTCTGAGAGATGATGGATCAGGATTTAAGAGAGGTGATCAGGATTAAATGTGACTTTATTGCATTCTGCTCCAGGTTATCCCACGAGCAAGACTGAGGAGATGATTTCCTCTACATGCAGATATGAGCAGCTTCTCATTCCCAAGCCCTGGTTGTCACAGGGGGTATCAGCCACCCTGAAATCTGTGGGAGGGGCAACACAGCAGGAAGAAGCAAGCCAGAAGGTTCCTGGAATGCATTGATGATGCCTCCCTTCTCCAAAGAATAAAGGAGACAGGAGAGTAGCAGTGCTGGATCTTGTTCTCACCAACAAGGAGTGGCCGGTGGAGAATGAGAGGCTCAAGGGCAGCCTGAGCTGAAGGGACCAGGAAATGCTGCAGTTAGAGATCCTCAGGGCAGAGACGAGAGGGCATGGAAAGCTCAGTATCCTAAAGCTCTCTCAGAAGAGCAGACTTTGGCCTCTTCAGGGACCTGCTGGGTAGAGTCCCACCAGATAAAACCCTGCAGGAAAGAGCAGCCCAGTAAAACAGATTGATATTCCAGGATCACCTCCTCTGAGCTCAGGAGCAATGCATCTCAACAAAAAGGAAGGCAGGCATGAACATAGGAGGCCTGTGTGGATTAATAAGAGGCTCCTGGAGAAACTCAAGACACAAAAAGGATGCCTACAGGGAGTGGAAGCAGAGACAGAATGTCTCAGAGGATACAGAGAGACTGTCCAAGCAGACAGGATTTGGGTTAGCGTTGGGGTGCATTAGTTTTAAGTTGGTTTATTCCTGTACCCCCCATTCCTGTTTATGGTTTTGCCCGGGCTCTCTCTCTCTCTCTCCCTCTTCTTGATTGTCCCGTCAGTTACACTTTTATCTTTCCTAGTCCCTCCCTGACTGTCTGTCTGTTATTCAGTATCCTTGCCCATTCATCCAGAACATTCTGTCTTGGACATTGAATGATTGGACTAGAGGTCAGGGCTCAACCCCTAATTTATTTACACTGGACATCCGAGCTGTTTGTTACGCGTTATTCCCTCCTCTCAAAAATTTAGATTGGTCGCTGTGTTCTAGTTATAAGACCTTGCCGGGCAAGCATTTTTGTCCGCGCCCGACGCACTTTCAATAAAACACCTCCTTTTTCCCTGTCGACGCGGTCCAAGCCTTTTCTCCTGCGGGACACAGCCCAGCTTCTCTCCTCACGGCTCTGGGGGTTTCTCGCCCTTCTGAAGGCATTCCGCCTTAAACACTCTCCCTAGGAAGTCTCCTAGCGGGAGAGTGCCCTTCCCCCCTCACCGCTGCCGGCGGTGCTGGCCGGAGCAGCCGGGCAAGTCAGAGAATCAGAGGTCAGCAGCAGCCACTGCAGGTTAGGAAACCTAAAACCCTGAAAGAATTAAACCTGACCAGGGATATTGAGGGCAAAAAGAGAACCTTCTATAGATGTATTGATGATAAAAGGATGGCTGGGAAAAATGTGAGCCTTCTCTGGAAGGAAATAGGAGAGCTGGTTACTAGGGACATGGAGAAGGCTGACGTATTCCATGCCTTTTTGTCTCAGTGTTCACCAGTGAGGTCTCCAGGCACACCACCCAAGTCACAGGAGGCACAGGCAGTGACTGAGGGGATGAGCTGCCCATTGCAGGAAACGATCAGGTTCCAGAACATCTATGCTACCTGAGGAGGCACAAACCAATGGGACCTGATGAGATCCTAAGGGTACTGGCAGATGAAGTGGCTGAGCCACTCTCCATCACGCTTCAAAAGTTGTGGCAGCCCAGTGGACTTCTCACTGACTGGAAAAGGGAAAACATAAACCCCACTGGTAATAAGAAGGGTAGGGAAGACACAGGGAGCTACAGACCAGTCAGTCTCCCCTGTGTGCCCAGCAAGATCCTGGGAACTGTGCCAAGACACAGGGACAGCCAACACGCTTCACTGAGGGCAAACCATGCCTGACAAGTTTGGTGGCATTCTACAGTGGGTTACAGCAGTGGTGGATGAGGGGAGAGCTGCTGACATCATCTACCTGGACTGGTGCAAAGCATTGGACAGTGAAATCCTTTACTCTCAGGGTGGTGAGGCCCTGGCACAAGTTGTCCAGAGAAGTTGTGACTGCCCCATGATCCCTGGAAGTGTCCAAGGCCAGGCTGGATGGGGCTTGTAGAATCCTGGGATAGTGGAAGGTGTCCTGAACCAGACTAGGGTGTTTTTAACTAGGTGACCTTTGAAATTCCCTTCTAACACAAACCATTCTGCTACTTTATTAAATCTTTAAAACTCTATCCTTCTGCTGAGATCCAAATCGTGACAGAAAATAAATGAATACAACAGTTAATTTTTTTCCTAACATTTGTTATAAATGAAAGTTCTGTTCAAGGAAAACAGTCTACTCAAAGCAAGTATTCATAACAGCTTTGTGCGTCTTCAATTAATATATCATTAATGTTTTTCCCTTAATCCAAGTGTAAACCATTAAATTATTAGAATATTAATCACCCAATTGAAACAAAAGAGTTACATGACTAATCGCGTTGTCAGTTTTATGTTTATTGTTTATATATTTTTTTTTTAATAAGTTGACATAAAACAGTAATAGCCCATAAGCGTAAAAAGAAGAGGTTGTTTTTTTCCTATGGCTTCTGAAATTTCATATCTACTTTAACTCTGATCAGTTTCTCTCTGATGTTCCTGGCTCCCTCCCTGGAAAAAGAACAGGAGTTACACAATTCTGCATACAGCAAAGATATTAAATGGGCAATTAGTACAGGCATATCAAAGGTTAATTGTACAGGAGGACTAGGTAAATGTGTTCCAGTTCTGCAAATATTTGAATTAATAAAATGCCCAAGCTATGTTTAATCAAAAAGGAATGAGGAGATGATCAGAGAATCCCTGGAAGATTGCTAATTAATGATCCCTTCCTGTACTTAAATCACTATTAATTGAATTCTCAGAAATATTCACAGTTTAAACATATATTTGACTAAGCAATACTAGAAGGCAATAATAAGACTTGTGGATTCATTCATCAATCTTGTATATAACCCCTGATTAAAGGAGTTTAGGAAACCCATGGAATGATACAGAAGATTATGGAAAGAAGCATGTCTGATTAAACAGATCCAGACCACAGATATTTTGCATTGAATAGTTATAATTAAGTATTTGTAGACCATGTAATTCCAGAGGATCTGAAACTCCAAGTTTATTCACTAGAAAGTGAATTATTTCAATTTCAAATTAGGACATTGAAGTAATTTGGATAATCTTCTTGGTCCACTTTGACTACCAATTCAAGACAATGTAATTTTCTTCTGGAATCTTAAATCTTTAATAATCAAGACTCACTGAAATGAATTTATCTTCTAAATGTAACAGGCAGGTTTGGACACCACAGACACCTACAGAGCTCTCATAAATGTTACTTATATTTCCAGACTTAAGCAAGATTAACAGTATGAGAAGCTAGAATCCATACCATCCCTAAGGGTTAAAACCACTTGTCTTTTGAACAGGAGTTTTGGATTTCCTTTAAACAAAAGAGAACAAAACAAACAAACAAACAAAACCAAACCAAAAAAAAAAAAAAAAAAAAAAACACCACCACAAAAAAACCACAAAACACACACACACAAAAAACCCTAAACCAAAACAAACACCAAAAAATCAACTCCTTCAACTTTTACATCTTAGACAAGCTTTAAAATAAATACAGGAAATATCTTCTCATAAAAGTAGTATTTTTGCTAGTAAGGGGCGGACTTTTGCCACAGCATCAGTCCAATGAAATGTCTGCTTGAGGACGTCTGCAAAAAAGACACCTGAGCAATCAGCAATGCTAAAGCTGAGGGATGACTTGGGTTTTTTTTCTTCACTGCTATTAGCAAAGAGATGGAAGAAGAAAATTACTCAGTTTAATACAAAACACAGAATGTTCCTCCAGTGAGAAGCTTCTGAAAGGTGCTAAAACTGGCTCTGTGAGCAAATCTACATACCCACAGAGACAGAGATGATTTACAAGGAGAGGACAAGAAGCAGCATTTAAGTAGCGAGACCCCTTCCTACTTGGAAGTCAGTGGTAAAATTCTCAGAGATATCAGTGAGGACAAGATCAGGCCAGCAGCAGATTCTTTTCAAAACTGCGTCCTACAAAATCTCCACTGATGGTGTGACTATGCTGCACATAAACGGTACCCAAAGAACTGCTCAGAAAAGATCTACGTAAGTTATAGAAGCGTAGGAAAAGAAACAAAATCGGAGAAACAAAGGGCTCCACACCTTCCAAGCACTACCTTGGGAATTGCTTCCATGTGCATGTTATGAGTAAGGTGAGGAGACTGGCTCATGCAAATGAAGAGCAGTTGATGAGTCTGGTGGGGAGAGGTTCTGTTGGGGTTGGCGGATCTTTTGACACGTAGTTTTGTCAGAGTCTTTGACGCGTACTTTTTCCGCTGTGGCGTTGGACCCTTTCCTGCTCTCCCTTCAATCCTCAGGCCCGGGGCGCTGGCTGCCGGCAGCGCTGGCCGGCGGGGCTGCGGGGCCATGCCGAGAGGGCCGGCGCTGCCCCTGAGGCGGCGCGGAGTGGGGACGCTCGCTGCTGGGAGGCCTGGCAGGGGAGCACCGCACCGCCAATGGAAGGCACGGAACGACGTATAAGGACTGCTGATGAATATTGGTAAGGCTGATACTGCCCATGAGCGCTCAGCCGGTGGGTACGGAGTGGAGCTGGTGGACGGTTGTGTGGGGTTACTGAAAAGAGAGGGGGAAGAAATGCAGCAGGTGCAGATGTCACTTGAAAAGATTAATATTGCACACTGTAAAACAAGGAACAAAAGCACACAAATAATGGTTACCAAGAGAGAAGGTCATCTCGCAGCTGCGAGGACGCCGGCAGCCTGTGCCTGAGCCGAGGCCGTGGCGGGGGGTTTGCGGGCAGGGCTTTTGCGAGCCGGCCGGAATGTGCCGCCTCCCGTGTGGGCCCGGCTGCGGCAGGGGCAGCGGGAGCGCGGCGGGGCCGGCAGCGGCGGGCAGAGGCCGCGGAGAGCAGCAGCCCGGCCGGGCCCGCTGCGGAGCGGCAGGGAGCTCCCGGGCAGCCCTCGGCCGTGTCTGTGCGCGCCGGGCAGGAGCCGCGGCAGGAGCCGGCCATAGCGGCAGCTCGCCGTGCCCGGGGCCGCGGCCGCAGCTCTCCCCGCCCGGCCGCAGCAGCCGCCGCTCGCCTCCGAGGCTCCGGCGCTTCCCGAAGAGGACGGGCCCGGCCCCCGGGACGCGCTGGAGCCCCGCAGCGAGAGGAGCCGCCGGCGCCGCAAACGGCAGCGCGGATGGCGCGGCTTGGGGAGGAGCAGATGAGGCTCTTTCTGGGCCACGCTGTGGCAGCTCTGCCCTCTCGCCTTCGCCTTGAGCCCTTTGCTGCTTTTCCCTGAGCACTGATCCCCGTCCTTGGCCAAGGACCCCCGGAGCCCTTTCCAGGGCTGCAACAAAAGCTTTATCAGCCGTGAGAGTTAAAAGAGTTAAAAGACAAATAGAGTCTAGTCAAAAAAATGTAAAAATTTATTCCACCCGTTTTCAAGAGCTGCCATAAATTCTTCAGTTTATTGGAAAAAAAAAGTTCATTACAGAGGACTAAAATTTCATCCCATTTGTTAAACAGGGTAGATGGTATTTAGGAAACAAAGGCAGCTCTCTGGCCCACACGGTGCTGCTGGCAGAGCCGGCTGCTGCCTACTCAAGGCTCAGGCAGGCCCCTGAGCTGCCGAGCTGCACGGCCAGAGCCATCTCAATGCTGCAGTGCAGGCCAGAGGCGCCGCTCAGCTGGAAGCTGCAGGACTTGCCGGAGGGCAGCGCCGTGAGCTGGCAGTGGCGGGACTGCGGCAGAAGCAGCCAGGCCGACAGCACCAACATCTGCACCCAGCGGGTGACTTTCTGCAGGTCCAAGTAGGAGCCCGTGCAGAGGGTGTCCAGCAGGTACCACTCCTGATCCGTGGGCAGCTGGCCACCAGCGGCGTGCAGGAAGCACGTGTGCCCCAGCAGCTGCTCCCTGGAGCACAGGCACTCCAGCGCCACACGGATGCGCCTGGCTGGCGGCCACTTGGTGCTCTCCAGGCTGAAGGAGTGGCCGGGGGGTGGCCGCAGGATGACCAGCGTGCGGTAGGTGCTGCTGCTCTCCTGGACGCTGCAGGCTGCAGGGCTGGCGTCCGTCCCGGCAGCTGGGTGCAGCTCCGGCATGAAGCTCCTCCGGGAGAGCACTCGGCAGACACCGAGGAGCTCGTCCACCAGCTCCTGCAGCACCTTCGTGCTGGGCAGGCCCTGCTGCAGAATGACAGAATCACAGAACAGCTGGGCTTGGCGGTGACCTTTAGGGACCGTCCAGGGTGACCCCACAGCAATGAGCAGGGACATTCCCAAGGAGATCAGGTTGCTCACAGCCCGCTCCAGCCTTATTCCAGATGTGCCCATTGGTGATGGGCTGGGCACAGCCAAAAGTCTGCACTCTTTTCCTTATGCTCACTGACCTTCTCCTGGCTGCTGGATCCCTCCTGCCTCCTCCTACTGGCAGAGCCACGCTTCCATCTCGTGACCAGCCAGAAGGCCAGAGAGAGCAGAACAGCCTCGGTGAGCCAAGGCAGCCACAGCAGCTGATGAGCAGAACAGAGCAGGCTTTCCACGATGGACTTGTCATCAGTCTCCTGCAGGAGCCGAGTAATTTCCTGAAACAGATACTCCTTGCGCTCCTGCATCCGTTTAACATCATCCTTTTCAATTTGTGGATTCAACTTCAGCCCAGCAGGGGTGAATAACAGGGCCAGGACAAAGGCCAGTGTTGGAGACATGGCCTGGTGGGAGAAAGGGGGCTCAGCATGTCTGGCTGGGAGGGACCAGGGGGGCTGGTGACACCTGGAATGTCACCAGAGCCTCTCTGGGCACCTGCCACGCTGAGAGCCCCAAGCCCCACTTCCCTCAGCCCTGAGGACAGTGCCCTGCCCTGGGGTCCCAGCTCTCACTCCAGCTTAAATCTCCAGGGCATCTTTCCCAGCCCCCATCCAGCCCAGCATTTCCCCTGCATGTTCACTCACTGCCTGCCAGAATCCAACTGCCTGGAGCTGCTCCTGGACAAGGGTGCCAGCATGACCTGTCCTCTGTGATGTCACAGGCAGCAGAACCATGTCACTGAGCTGCCAAGCTGGCTGTGCCCCTGCTCACAGCTCCCACTGTGACCCCTGCCCTGGCATGTCCCAGCCCCCAGAGCCACACCTGCCAGGCCACGAGCCCCAGCCTTGGTCCCCACTGCCGGCCTCAGTGGCTCCTGGCCATCCTCACCCTGAGTGCAAAGCCAGCCCCAGGAGCCCCCCAGGGCGCTCTGGATCCAGGCTGAGACACCCTCAAGCCATCACTGGAAGGGACATGGATGGGGACTGCAGCTGGATCTTCCAGTGCTCACCACCCCTGACTGTGCTCCAGGTGAACCCAAACCTCAGCTACTGTTCCTTGAGCATGTTTCCTCTCCTCCTGTCCCTTGTTTCTTGGGAGAAGAGATCCATCCTCATCCAGCTACAGCCTCTTGTCTGAGAGTTGTAGAATTTGACTGGAGCACCCAGCAGCAAACCAAAGGGCAAATCAACACCTTCTGAGTGTTGGGGATTTGTCTGCAGTGCCCCGCTGCTCTCTGGTGCAGTGTCACTGCCAGGCTCCTGGGAGAATGGGGACGTTCTGCTCAGAGCATTTCTTGTTCATCTGCACCAACTCTGCACACAGAGATTCGAGACTGCAGAGGTTCATTCTTCACAGCCTACGTGATTCTGGGCATGACACTCAAGTGGTTCCAGTCTTTACAGTCCCCACCTGACCGGAGTTAAAGCATAGGAATGGTACATTCCTGGGAAGAACACTCCTTCTTTCCAAAAAAATCCCCTCATTTCAGGCTTATTTATAGTTAAAAGTTTATTAAAATTATCTTATTTCAGGAAAAAACAAAAAAAAAACCAAAAAACCAAAAACAAACACAAACAAACAAACAAACAAAACAAAAAAAAATTAAGTCCATTGAAGGAACCATCATGTAAAATCAAATTTCAAATACGTATAGTTCTTGAAATTTCACTTTCTGTGAAATTTCATCTCTACTATCATGAACAATCATAACAGCTTCAGTCCAACTCTTGCCACATTTAACAGGGTGCCATGTTTTATATTCTGCCTGCCAAATGACCTTCTGAGTCAGACTGTGTATCTGAGTTCAGTTCACCTGGGCATCATTCCCTGCTGCTGTAGTGGATAGATGCCTCTGTAGCTCCTGACTGGCATGATGTTGATAATCCAGCCTGGTTTCACACAGCAGATCTACACGAGATTAAACACCTGTGCTTTGGTGCTTTTAGGTTTTCAGTTTTCTGGCCTGCAATTTGTCAAGGCCCAGCACTTTCCATTTGCCAATTTCATCCTTTAGGGAGGCAAACTCGCCCCTTTGCATAGTCACAGGTGAGCTGTGCCATGAAAAGCATCTCCATGATCATATATAGATTTTGCTGGTTTGCCAAGCAGAATATTGACAAGGTATGGGCTGACTGATCGAGGTTCTCATTAAATATTGTCTCCCTTTTTCTATAATTTTTTTACTTGCTATAGTTCCACTTAGGAAGGATGGGGAACTTCAGCTCTGCTTCCAGGGTTTCTCTTCTCTTTTCAGTGCCATGAAAATACTTCATAAAGCATTTTTTGCTTCTCAGTTTTAATCTGACATAATGTGATCGAGGCTTCAGGACTTTAAGAGCTCAGAGTATCCTCAAGCAAAAAACAGTTAAGGGGACTGCATTAACATACAACTTTTTCACAACATTTCCTGTCCAATGCAGCTTAAAACTTCCAGTAATTTGGAGAAATAAAGGTACAGGAGACAACCAAAACCAAGAGGCAAGAGGGAAGACACTTAGAAATACAGAGCACAGGAGAAGACCTTGGAGATGGCTCAATAGAAAATGCCAGCAACAGCGCCCGGAGCCCGGAGCTGCTCACTGCCACCACAGGGGCTCCTCAGTGCCCTGATGGTTTGTGTCTGATCCCTGCTGAGCTCCCTCTGCCCCTTCAGCAGACACAGCCCTGCCTGGAAAGGGCTCCGTGCTCTGGTGTTCTCAGCCTGCTGCAGGCTACATTCTTAGGAGCGCTGAAAGAAGAGGTGAAACAAAGAGCCATTTTCTGTCCTGCCTGCAAACTCTTCTCCTTCAGTGTATTTCCAGAGAGAGATCATCCCTCTGTCAGCTTGGCTCTGTGCCTGGTGCATTCTCATCCCTGTCCCTTCCATCAGCCGTAAGTCGTGCACATCAGCACGCCCTGTCCCACATCATCAACAGAGAGAGCTGTGTTAGAAGAGCAGAGATTGCATTTTCTTGGCATTTATAACAGACACAAGAAACATGAGTCACAGCAACTGCTTCTTGGACATGATAGAAAATATTAGATTCATGTGAAATTCAGTTAAAAAGACTGCTGCTATTTAAGCTTCCAACTAAATGCACTGGTATTGTTTTATGAGTGGCATCTGCATTTCAACTAGAATGTGTTTTGTGGTCCAGAAATTTGTTTAGTTTAAAAAGAACTAAAATTTGTGTCAGAAAAGCTTTCTGTGCAAGGGATAAAATTGCCTGCAGTGCTGGTGATGGAATACAGAATCCCTATTGCCATCTCAGGTTACATAGGTGTCCCTGATAAATAATTAACTTCCAAATAAATGCATTGACAAATATGAGTAATAAATGGAGCATAATTTGGGGTCCAGAAATTTCTTGAGTTTAAAAAGAACCTAACTTTGTGTTAGAACAGCATTTTGTGCAAGGGATAAAATTGTCTGCAGTGTTGGAATACAGGATTCCCTATTTTCATCTCAGGTTACATGGGTGACCCCGGTAAGTAATGTTGCTGTCATGCACGATGCCAGTGTTTTCATATTCTAAAGAAATAAATAGTTCAATCCTTGAAGCTCTGTAATGGCTTGTGAGATTTTGAAGGAGGAGTTTCATTGTTTTATGTCTCTTGACAAACCGTTGGCCTGGAGGATGAAACATGCCATACACACAGCAAGTCCCCAGTAGGAAGAGACGCTCAGTTTACCTGAAATCATGGATTTCTAGAGTCAGTTTTGCATGGGAGGTATGTTGAAGGCCAGACCAGGACACGGTTGGATTTCTGGGCTGCCACTGTAGCACTGTAGAACCTGGTGACATCCCCATGACTCCCATGTTGAGTTTGTCCAGGTCTCTCTGGCTGACATCTCAGCCCTCAGATATGTCAACCACACCAGTCAGCCTGGTGTCATCCGTGTATTTTTTCCTGGTTTTGGGGATTCTTCGATGGTTTGAATAGTTTGAGTTTCGTTCTGTTTTTTAGTGATTATTTTTAAGCACAGCTTCCAGATCCCCATGTATGATCAGTGTCTATATGAACCCTGCTCATGCTATTGCCTCCTCTGCCCAGTTTCATTTCCCTTTCTTCCTGCCCTCCTTTTCTCTCACTCTTTTCTGCATTCCTGTAAAAGTCTCTTTTCCACAGTCAATTGAATGAACTTTAACTGGCTGTAGTTTCAGGTTGTCAGGCACTATTGGAATTTTGTCTGCTCTCTGATGAAGGTGTGGTCAATCTTCCATTCCTGACTCGGTGCAGTCACCTTGGGCTGACTTCACTGGCTGACTCTGCTGTTTCCAGGGGATGCATTGCGACACCAAGCCCCTCAGGGCTCAAATTCGGGGGACAGTGGGCTCAGACTGCCTTGAGTCTGTGAGAAACAAGCTGACGGGAATTGGATTTCCCAAAATACTATATGAATTTATATTAAATATTATAATACTGTTAGTATTAAGATCACAATATGTGTTATAAAGAGGTTGATGTTACAACAGCCTAGTTGTAAAATTGACTTTCACGAGAACAGTATGCTTTCATGTGTTGTAATGGGGGTTTATGAGTTTGAATTGGACAGACTCTTCCTAGACAAACTTTTGAGACATGACCTTAAAAGGAGTAGAATTTCATCCACTGAGGACTGTGATAACCACAGAGACGAAACTATGTCGGCACCGAAAAGTGTGACATAGGGCAAGGCTATCTAAAACCAAAAACAAACATGCATGTAATAAACAGATATTGCGATGTTGGCTCTCACGAACATTAAATGTATGTTATAAGGTTAAAAGAAGTTCTGTTGGGGTCTGGTGTTTTTATAGATGAGCTTTGTAATGTTGGAAGTTGATCTCCAACCACTGGGAAAGTCGAAGCAAGAAGGACTGCACAGACTGCGAGAGGCGGGACAGAGGACCTGGGTTGGAAGATCGCCCTGTGCCCCAGTGTGGGGAGGGTTGGCTTCCCAGGGGGTTGGCGTGGCAATAGCTTTGCATAAGGATTGTTACAGGTGAGGGTGGTGTGCCTCTGGCTGCTAAGCACCCATTGCTGTCCCTTTCTCCTTATTCAGTCCATTGTTGTGGTTCAAGAAACCTTTTAAAATTTTAAGAAGTGAGACGTTGTTTCTCATAATGCATAAAGCTGATGCAATATCAAGGGTATAGAAGGCAGAGCTGCCATTTTGTGCACGAGCCTCTGGCATTTTGCCACACACCCAGCACTGTCCCTTTTGCTTTGCTGATTTTTTTATTGTTCTCAATAAAACATCCATAACTCATTCCCACTTGGGATCTGGGTCGTTTATAACAGCTCTGGGCTCCTGGAGAGCTGCTCCTGGTGGTCGCGATGCTCAGCCCACTGCGCCAAGCAGCCATGGCCATAGAGACACCAACGGCAGCTTTGCCTGAGGCTGGGAGCCTGCCAGGGCATACATAACATGTTTCTGGCACCTCTGTTTTCCCTGCATTGGCCTGAAGAAAAAAAAAATCTGAATGGGAAAAAAGTGTCAGATTTTACTTTTTATAGCAGATGCAGTTTTTCATCCCACAGTGTCACCAAAAGTAAGATTTAATCACATACAGAAACTATCCACTGAAAAGATACAAGAGCTACATCTCATAGTCAGGGAGACACATCTACCTACTTTTTTAATATCACTCTTCAATAAAATATTTCAGATTGCAGTAAGTTTTTATATGACATTTCCTACGCCAATTAATAATTTCACCACTTCTGTTTTCATCTTTAGAGAAAAAGAATTCACCAAATTGCTCAGAATTACCACAAACAATGCTAATCAACAGAACTGTTCCAGAATCACTTAGAATGTTCAAATTATAAACTGACTCTCGGGAAATGGACCATGTTTAATATCCAGTTCTTTCCCCTGTCACTTTGATTTCTGAACTGCATCATGACTGACTCTATCCTTTTCCATAGGGAAGTGTTCGAAGACTTGACACTTAGGACCAAATTTTGAAGCACCTTGCTCAATCTCCCTTGGAGGATGTTTTTGTAATTTACATTTAAGAAACTTCATCTCAAACAACAGACAATCACAAGAGCAGATATATACAAGATATATACTCACATACAGATATAACAGGTATTGAAATATTCCCCACCCTGGTAAAAGTCATTCCCTCTTCAATGGAATTAATTGAATTGCACCTTACAAAGGATGTATTATGAAAATTCAGGAACAGTACAACAGCAGGAAAGAAGAAAGAAAAAAAGAGGTGGGGGGGGGAGGATAGGGAAAGGGGAAGGGGAAGAGGAAGAGGAAGCTGTAGTGCCTTCTCAGCAAGATGAAAACTACCAAAGCTGAAGTGGCCACATCCTTCATGCCTCCCAACTCATGTGCCAAATATTACTGGAACACTTCTACTTTTATCCACATGACTCTTTTCATTAACTTTTCAGAGATGTTTTTTCTTGTTTTATTCTGTGCAGAAAAATGAACTCTAGATGGTGCCAGGCAGTATAATTGATGCCTGTGCAGGATGAAGGGGCAGAAGGGCTGAATCATGTAAAGATTTTGGGACATTCCTGTTAAACTTCAGGTTTTCAGGCCTTGAGCCTCAAGTGTTAAGAATTTAAAGAGGATTTGCACTCCATGAAGAGACTACAGAGATACCAGCTACTCCTGTTCCTCCCTTGCAGTGTGCACACACAAGCACAGAGCATATCTTGGCTCTGGCAGTGCTTGTGAAAACCTGCCATTCATACAGGAAACTCCAAGGGAAAATTACCACAACAATGTACCTGCTTGCTGGCTTTGTACCATGCTTGGTATTGATTCATGCCTGTAACACTGCACAAAATGCAGGACTGCTTGCTATATTTTCATCTTTTCTAATGGAGAAAATTACATCATGCATTATTCATTCTTGTAGGCCCCCCAGGGTTTTGTTTTTGTTTTTCGTGTTCTTGTTATTTAGTAAGAACTGCATATTTCTTTAGTCTTTGAATAAAAGGTTTTTCTCCAATTTCTCTGAACAACAAAGAAAAGAATATGGAGGAGAAAATGGGAGGGGGAACTTTGTATTTTTTACAAGATAATTGATTATAAATTAATTTTAAATTTAGCAGAACTCTGGCTGTTCAAATAAATTTCTCAAAAATTCCCTCTATGTTTACAACTACCTAGCTTGTGTACTGAACATAGTGCAAACTGACCAGCACAGAGTGATGCTGTAAATCCAAATGCATTTCTTTTTTTATCCAGACTTACTCTTCTGTGCCTGGATGTAGAATTTGGGGTTTTTTCACACACGATGCTTAAAAAAAAATGGAAAGAGAAGAATTCCTGATTCTAGTTCAAGATTATATTACCAGGAAGAGTATTACTGCAACCATTTTGCAGTCTGTGTGTTGTCTGTTAAAAGGACTGCAGAACTCTTACAATTGATAGATCAGATACTTTTTCTATCTGGCTATGACAATCCTTTATTATTTTAATCACCCTACATGTGAAATGAGATTTTTTTTCCTATATTGTTAAATAGAGTAATAAAATATGACAAGAGTCAGCAAAGCAGGGTCCTGAGGTCACTGATGTGTTTCCCAGCTGTGCAGGGCAGAATGAGACCTTGTGAGATACTTGAAGCTCCTCTTCTACCCAGTACTGTTAAATTTCAGTTTGATGCAATTTTAACTGGTGATGGTGAACCACCCAATGGAAATACAGAACACAGATTGCTCTGCAAAATGCAGCTTCTAATGGAGAGATGAAGGAGCAGCAGTAGTTTTGTGCAGAGAGAGAATACAAGTCTTCCAAATCCACAGGTGGTACTTTCTCATGAGAAAGTAACAAACTTCGTTCAAGAGTATTGGCAAAGAAATCAGGAACTAAAACTGGGGTAAGGAAGGTGTAGAAGAAAAATTAAGGAGAAATGTAAAATGTAATTACTCACAGAGTCTGTGAGATTGCTGTTTCCGGAGGAAAGTGGGGACCCTCACTTTATGACATCTTGAAATACCCTCCACCCTTCTCTTGTCAGAATTGCAGTTTGTGAAGGTGCTATTATTTCTCTAGAGTCAGGAAAATAACTAGTTACATAGCATTCTATAAGGCTCAATAAGCAGCTGTTTCGGGGCTTTTATCTGCAGAAACTTGATAGTTCTGCTTATCAACAAAAAACAAGGTAAAATTTCAGTCCCACCTCACCACTTCACTACAGGCCAAAGAAGAGTCAGCAAATAAACAGACACGCCTGTAGACATTCCAGTCTATAGCATTGGGCCCAGTGTTTCTTCATCTGTTTCACACAACTAAAGACCCAAAACTTCAGAGAAGCAGAGCGATGACTAGAAGTATTAAAAGGGATTTCTGGAAATCATATACTCTGCTCCTCAGGAAAGTGCTTCCCACCTTTGGGTCCTGGTCCTCCTCTCTTTCCACAAACATGGAAATAAATCTGGGCTGGGATACAGATAAAGTGAGTGACCAAGTGAGTGATTTCAAATGCTTGCATTGTATTCTGGCCAAGGGAGCAGAACATCACCTCCTGGGAGATCCTGACAAAGTAACACCACTGCTTCCTCATCCTGTAAACTCCAGAGCAGCTTAGGTATGAAACAGATTTCTCCTGTGAGAGGCCAGTACCCTGTCAACATGCCATTCCTCTACTGAGAGAAAAGAATCTGTAAATTTAGAGCTTTACCTCAATACCAGCCCAACAGGAAAGAAAATACGGAGCCCGAAGAGAACACAAGTCTGGTAAGCCTGTAAACCTAAATTTATAGCCTGTTTCTAAATCTAAGAGTGTATGCCCACCAACATGCCAGTCTGGGCTTTGTGCCTGAATTTCTTTTGCATGGAGACAGGCATCTGGAAGAATCACAGGAATATCCTGAGTTAGAAGGGATCCACAGGGATCATCCAGTCCAACTCCTGGCCCTGCACAGGACACCACAACAATCCCAGCCTGTGCCTGGGAGTGATGTCCAAATGCTCCTGGAGCTCTGTTAGCCTTATGGCTGTGACCATTCCCTGCGGAGCCTCTCCAGTGCCCACCACTCTCTGGGGGAAGGACCTTTTCCTTATATCTGTCCTAAACCTCTCCTAACACAGCTCCAGCCATTCCTATTGCTGTCACTGGTCACCACAGAGAAGAGATCAGTGCTGCCCCTCATGAGAAAGTTGTAGACTGTGATGAGATCTCCCCTCAGTCTCACAGAAGCTGATAAAAGCTCAGGCCTTCCCTGGTTCAGATGCTCTCATATCTACAGAATGCATCTTTGATGAAGGAAAAACCCCAGCATCCTATCCTACATCCATGACTCTGTTCAGTCCAGAGCTAAATTACAGAAGCATTTGAAAACAAGTGAATTTAAATACCCTGAGACCTAAGCTGTGTAGCTGTTTTGATAGATACACTCTTGGTTTATTTTATAACCCTTATTCTCCTGGTACAAACTCTGGGTCACACGGCACCATTGACTGTATATAAATGAAACATTTGTCCAGGGCGAGTCACTTCAGGGAAAGTTCTTGAGAAACCACAGCACTGTTCTCACTGTGCAACCTGTATCATGCACCCCAAAAAAATCATACAGAAATCATGGAAGTAGAGAGTGTGTTGTCAAAATATTGATAAGACGGAACAAAAAAGAGCCATTTAGCTGCACAGTTAACTTTCTGGCCCAATAGAAAGAGTATGAATTTCTGTTAACTTCTCCTGCTCCCAATTCTAGTGCATTCTACTGCTGTTCAGTTGTTGATCGAAGGCCCTCTTAAGAGACAGAGATGGCAGAATTGCAGTGAATCTGTGACAGTCTTTAGCAGATCCATCCATCACTGTCACTGACCTCGACTAGGTTATTCACTTTGTTCAGCTCAGAAATCACAAATAACTTGTTCATTTGTGCCTGTCATCACATAACCAAGACATTTGTCATGCTATAAAAACATTACTTTTAAGCAGAAATCTCCTGTGCAATCTCATCAGATCTGTTCCTTGGTGCATATATGCCTTTCTCCTTTTTTTCTCTCCAAATGTTTTGAGATGAGCACAAACTACAAATACAGTGAAACTGGCAGTTCAAAAAAAGGTTACTCTTCTCAAAAAATAAAGATGATGACATTTCTCTAAACACTGTATTTTGTAGCTTAGAACATCAGTTAGAAGTAATTCCTTCATAACATCTCATGTCAGGAAATCAGTTCAGCAAAAGCTATTTTCAGTTGATAACTCTGAAATAAGACATCAGAAATTATACTCTGAGTTCAGAAGCCCAATAAGGATAAAAAGATAAGATTCAAATGGAGCTGGTCCAAACATTTTGGCTGTATGTGTGTTTTTTGTTGTTGCAAAATGCAACAGAGGAGCAAAAGTTTTATTTTTTATTAGACCAAATGACTTCAAAAATAAATAAATAAATAGAGTGTGCTTTTCTTTTTCTTTCAGACTACAGCAGGCTAACTGGGCATGCAGCCTTACTTTTTTTCTAGCCATCAGCATTGAATCTTTAGAATTTATTTTTTTTTATTGTGAGCTATTTACCTCTTAAAACTGTCTTAGCTTTGCAACCCTGTGTCCTCCTTCACAATGTAGAAAATTGAAAATCTCTGTGGATTAAATGCTCTATTTGCTCTCCACATGAATATATTGTAAGTGAATTACACTGACCATGTTCCACCCCTGTGCACTGTGTACAGACAGAAAATCAGGAGCAGGTCAGTACTTATCCCCTGTGATGATGTAATACTGATGTTACCTGGACCTCCCAAAATGATGTTATTCCCTATTTTGGTTCCTGTTACCCTTGGTGTTCCCACTCTTCCCACTTACACAGCATTAAAAATGTAACACTTAAGAAATGCAGCTTTTTGAAACTATGGGGTTTCCAGCAGCATATTTTGAGTAGTTGGCATTTAACATCACAGGCACTGAAATAACAAACTCTTTCACTGTACTTTTCCCTGGAAATGGCAAAGCCCTCAAGGGCACATTATTCTCCACATTTTTCAGATGAGGAGGATGAGGCACCAGTGGAAGTAAGATTCAGTAGCTCTGGGAAGCAATTAAGTTGTAGAAAAAATGCAGGACCCCCAGCTCCTGCCCCAGCACTCTCTGTTCCATCTTGGCTCCTCATGGACACAGCAAAGGTGACTTTTCCTTCCTGAGTTGGAGCCTCACTGGAGCAGTTGGTGTACAAATGATGAAGAGTCCTGAGCACCAGCCTTATTTGGAAGAAGTAGAAATGGTAATTTCTCCAAAATAGCAGTTTTGGGAAAAATTAGACAAGACTGAGACCACTTTCCTGAAGACACTCCGTGCCTACCATAGGCAAAAAGCCCATCAGGACTCTCCTCTGTTTTTCCCCTTTATTCTGTCTCAGCGTGCCAAGGGGACTCTCCTCTGAGATCTCAGGGTCTGGTACAAAGAGATCTTGTTGCTTTTCATCAAACACAGCCATACAGCACACAAACCACCATTCCTCTGCTCCTTCCCACTCTGGCACTGCCCACATGTTCAGGCAGACAGAAACGAAGCACTATCAGATGCTACTCATTAACAAAAATATTAGCAGTGACAACAGCCACTGTTAATGATACAATATCTCCAGGGCAAAAAATGCAGAAAGTTTTACCAATTTTCACCCCACACATTCTCTGCTTGGGAAGAAGTTTCACATGCACAGCCCAAAGCCTACTGACCCAAAAAAGGACAGCCCTTGAACTAAGAAAGCTCTTAGCTACCACCATGTTGCAACCATCAGCTGAAACTGTCTCCACATGCAGATCAGGATTAGATTATGTGTATTTGTTTCATCAAACCTGGAAAAATGTCAGTTGTTGCAATAAAGAAGTGCTTCTTGCTGGGAAAAGAAAGCAAGTCTCCTTGTGAAGGTGCCTTGCTCCTAATGCACTTTCTAATGCACTCTGCGCCCTGGTGCAGGAGCTTGCACCTCCAGCTTCCACAGCAGCAGCTACACGGAGGTTGAATGCTGTGCAGCCTGGATACTGCAACTGCCCAATTCATCCCAAAAAAGCAATGGCTTGGATCACACCGAAGTATCCAAATATGTCCATTAAAGTATCTGCTGTAAATTGGAGGTGTGATGAAACAGACAATTTTTATTTGGCAGTGTTGTCATTAATTGGCTTAAGTTTTGTTGAAAGTCTCGATTATTTGTAGCCATTGATGTGGCAAGTTGGAAAGAGTTACAGAAATTACAAAAATTAATTTATTTTTTTAGAAAAATCAGTTCTGAGAAATGCAAAGTTGCTTGTCAAAGTCTGGATTGCCATCACATCTCAGTGAACTCCAGGTGTTTCACTGAAGGTGACAGACTGAAGGTTTTGCAAAGCTACCTCTTGGGTGTACAGTGGGTGATGCCTAAGAAAAACATAAGTATTATCTCTGTGAAACAACTTACAAAAAAAAAAAAAAGAAATAAACCACCAAAGGCGACATAATTGAACATATGGTGTGAATCAATTACATGATCCACGCATGATTAAGAACAAGCAGGGATGCTGAGGAGCATCTGAGGGCAATGGTGGGAAGATACACACTTTCCTAGAGATATTTACATTGCATCTGAGTATTTGTCAGTGAAAAAATGTCACATGGAAATTATACTATTTTAGGGAGCAAACAAAAAAAATTATGAAGAACTGCATATAACCTAATGCTTAAAGGTCTGGATCTTTGAAAGTCACTTCTGGCACTATAAACTAAGCCAAAGCTGAAGGTCAGAGAACAGAAGTGCTCAGTTTCAGGGATAAGGAAAAAGCAAAGAGAAGCCCTAACACACAGCTGGTAAAAACACACTTGCACACACTCAGAGTAAAATATTGTGAAATGTTCTGTATGTAACTCAACCAAATTTAAACTGTGAATTTTATTTTAAGACATTCATGCTTTCCAGAATGACATCTTTATTGCACATGTCGCTGAAGCACGAGGTCTGGTCTTAAAGGTAACAGTTGATGTCAGATCAAAGTACCTGCCTTTCAGCAGAGCATGACTGTTCCCTTCCTTCTGTAATTTCTCCACAGCCTGTCTTCAAAGCAGAAATCACACATTTTCCAACACTCCCAAGAAAATGCAAAAAACTGATTACCCAAACCAAATTATATTTTCCCCCTTCTGCAGGCTGGAGAATAGCTCTCAAGATAAGCTATTTTACTCCAGGATTGTTTCATTTCCTTGTCATCATTCCCTAGTGGGACTTTGATCCCTGAACTTTTGGCTGTATTTAATATCAATATAACCACCTACATCATATCACTGCAATTTCCAGGATGCTGATTGGTACCATGAGTCCACACCAAAGGTTGGATTTGCCATTTAGTCCAGCAAAATGCATCTCAGATTTATTTTTTCCCAATGCTATGCAAAGGTGCCTAATTAGTTTTCAATACCGTGAAATTAAAAGCAGAGCAAGATATTTTGTTCTGCATTTTGTCTCAATGGTTTAACCTCAGCAGCATATCTGTCCCACAAAAGCTTTGAAAAGCATACAAATTAATGAGAGGATATGTACCACAGAAACCATTGCAACTTCACCATCTAATTAGCACAACGTGGCAATATCCACACTTATATCCTGTTCACCACAATCATCTTTGCAAGACTTTATTTTCTGCTTCTAAAGTAACATTAAGGAAGACAGCTGCTCTCACATTCCACACATCAAGCCATAATCATTTATGAAGGTGTCAACAGAGAGCAACACTTCTGGGATGTCAATATTTAATCTGCAGTAAAATTAAATTACAGGTTATTAGACCCAGTTCATCAAGTCAGGAGTTCAGTGCAGATGCTGAGCTGGATGTCAGGAAGCTTCTGAGCAAAGCATATGGAATCTTCTGCAACATTTGACCATGGAAACCTCACGCAGTATCTGTATATGCACCCCACAGACAGCCCACAGCACCCCTCTGTGTTTTTGGGAACAGGCTGCCTCAGCACCATCACCCCGGAGAAATCACCACACTGCAGCTGTGGACAGGCAGCCTTGACCCCTTCATTGATGTGGCAGAGTCCAGCGCAAGATGAAGGGCTGTCATTAGCTTTCAGTAATGGAATAATTTCCACAAGCTTTGCCCCAGGGAACTTCAGGTAATGTGCAAGTAAAAACCACACCTGCTAACCAAGAAGCTCTGCCCCTTGCTCCCCTTTCTCATTTGAAGACCACTGGAAGGCAAAAATTAAAGGTTTTATGATCCTCTCTTAGAAATGTGATGTGGTAGTCCTCCTCTTCATTAAATGACTGACAATGGCACATAACTGCAACCCTGTTTTTCCTTGCTTTTCCTTCCCAAAGGAGGACCACAACCACTTCTGGCTTATTATAAAGCCTCAGCCATCAGCAGTGCAGCATAACAACGCTAATTTGTCTGACTATTACAACTTCTTCCATTTAAAACACTTCTCCATGCTCTCTAAACTTTAACAAACTTGGCTTGATGGAAACTCCTTCCTCAGACCACCATGGGAGAAGCACATAAAGAGAAAACTTGTCCTTGGGCTGACTATCAGCAGCTGTGCCTTCACACCCTTTGTGCAGCTCAAAAATGAGGCAAAGGAAGTGGTGAGTTCTGAAGCAACTTGTCTGACCAGGTCTAAGGAGAGGACAAAAGCCCCTCTGCCTTATGGTTGTAGCCTTGCCACATGACTTCCTTTTAGTAATTTAACCAGTAATGGGTAAAATACTAATTACCTTCACTAAAGGAAAATTTCCCAACCTACAGCCAAGCAAATCCTTTTGCATCCTCCACACATTCTTTGCAAATAAGAAAAAGAGGACTGCAATTTTTTTATACTAGCACAGACCTGAGGGCAGAATGTAAATGCATACAGCCTGTTCCTCATATTTCCCACTGGTTTATGTTTGTTCCAGTTCTCCCTTTAATGGGCAATTTTCTTGGAAAAAATTTCTTCTTCACAGAACATTACTGTTCTTAATTAGAACATTCCTAAACAATTCCCATTCAAACTTCTGTTCACCACAGATAACTTGCAGGCAGGTATCACCCACCACTGCCATCCTCGGAAAGGTGCTTGGGGAGCTGCTATGATCTTTGGAAAGCCCCCTTGTCAGAATATCGGAATCTGCTTTTCAACTCTACACCATTTCTTCTTTCTTGCAAGGTTGAAGTTCTTCAAAGTAGTGTCATCAAAATAAAGTTTTTAAAATGTGATTAGGTGGCTTAATTATTTGTGGGTATATTTCTGTTTTGTGGTGTACATGTGGTTGTATTGTAATTTTCACCTGCTATCACATGCAGTATGTGCCTTCCAATTTGATTTTTTTTTTAACACATCAAAAAAGGAAAGCCAGACCTGCTTTCTCTGCCTGTTCAGTTAATCTGCCCCTGTCCTACTTACTGCTCATGTGTCTAATCTGGCATAAGGTGACACACATCCCTGGCACAGGCATTTACATTTTTGCATTATTGTGGCTTGGAAGATTACTTTTTATTTAGATGTGCCCTTCCTAATTAGGCTGATAGAGGAAATTTACTAATTTCACCACTCCTTTCATCTCATGAACCTCAATATGTTATAATTTGCTGTATCTGTTTCTGACATCGCAGTCCTTGTACCACATGTGTCCTCTCTGGAAGTGTTCTGTTCCTGAAACTTACTTTTTTCTGATTAATCTCTTCGAAACAGCCTCACATTTGTTATCAAGACTTCCACATAACTCTCAGCACTCAGAAGAAGCAGCAGAAATGTAATTGCTTACAAGTTGTGTAACTAGTTGAAGGCAGGGACACAGCAGAAGGAGCATGGTGTGGGGAATATAGATCTAATACCTTTAAGCATGATTCTGTACTGTCTTGGAATTTCAAAAATTATTTATAATTATAATGAACACACCATTTAAAGAACCTTAAAATTACAGAGAGTACTAGTAGCACGAAGTGAACCTGTGAAAAATGCATATTTTATGATTGGCTTTTTGCAAATATTAAAATGAATATTATACTTGTTATGTTAGAAAGTTATGCTGTATTAATTTTCTTCAGTGTGTTAAATATAGTTTTAGGTTATAACATAATGTTAAAATAGAAATTGCTACACAAGATACTTTTTTTAAAGAGAGGACTCGCACAGAGATAGCAGCCACAGGACACCTAAATCTTTCAAAGAATTTAGTGCTCCCTTAACTAACTTCTCACCCTGCTGAGCCCTGAAGACACCGTTAGGATTCAGAGGAAGAAGCTGACACTGACCAGACGGAATCCTTTATTCGAGTGGAATTTGTGCATCATGTGTGAGGTGTATGAATATGCAACAGGCTATTGCTTTTAAGGGTTAATCCTCTGTTAATGTGTGTCCTTTTGGGGGCTTATTTTGCCCAGAATGATGTACCTGGACTGTCCATAACTCTTTTGTTTTTATTGTCTCGTATTGTCCTAAATCTTAATTGTCCAAACTTTTATTAATTATATTACTATATTTATAACCATTTTATTACTATTAAACTTTTAAATTTTTTTTAAATGTTTGGCATTTTTCACATGACTCACATATGCAGTCCAAGTATCATCATCATTAGGGGGAACAGCTGGATTATTCTCTACAGTAGTTCTCAAAGCCTGGCAAATTCCACTGAAAAGCAGTAAGGAAGGAGCAGATAGTGGCTTCCACTCTTATTCAGTCTATGAGATCACAGTCTTTCACTTTTCAGAGACAAGTAAGTCTCTTAAATACTACATTCCTTAACAGGAGGGCAAAGAATGGAAACCAAAGTAATAAAACCCTGAACAGATGTTCAGACTATCTAGAAGGGAAAATGAGAATTTATACAGAAATGCAGTTTTATTACACGCGCTCTGTTATTGCCACCATTTAAGTGTGCTAATGCAAAATGTATTTATTAAAGACCCAATTAAGAAAATTGTTTAAGTAACTCTCAGTAGTCCAAGAAGCACAACTGTGAATGATGCTGCAGCTTTAACATACCAAAAAAAAAAAAAAATAGGAAAAGATGAAAAGCAAAAATGAGACAAAAATTACTACTGAAATTCTATATGGGTATTTTTAAATTTGATGCTGGGACCTGCGAACACTTCTGTGACTTCTTAGTTTTGTTGAAGAGAATGATTTCACTAACTGTGGGTGCAGTCCTCCAGAGCGAGGAATTGGGAATTTTGTCTCTGATTGGAGCAGACTGAGGCTAGCACATACAAGTTACAGCTGCTGAAAGCTGGGAGCAGCACAGAGGTGCAGTGCTTCAGGGAAAAAAGACAGAGAGGAACAGCTTTGCTTTGATCTTTTCACATACAGGCAAACCAAGAAATCAAGGCTCACAACTTTTTTTTTTTTTCCTCAGAATTATTGCTGTTTTATTGAATAAAATCTCAACTTCAAGCATGTGTCACAGAGTCTTCTACTTTAGGTAAGGAAAACATTAAAGACCTCTTGCTGGAATATTAGCAATATGTAAATGTCTTGATAGAAGGAATTAATTCTTCACACTCAGAGAATGTCTACACAAAGAATTCATGTAAATTTTTTAAAAGGAAACAAACCTAAATTTTAATACACATTTAAATGTCTTGATCACGATCACAAAAACTATCATCAAACATAGCTGAAACTAAACTAAAATAGCAGTACAACGGAGAATTATATTTGTCCAGAATTCCGTAGAATTCTGTTTGTCCAGAATTCCATCAATTTGCTAATAAACTGAGACACACACTTGATGTAAGACTTTAGACAGTAATAATACAATCTCTTGAAGAAACTGACAAATACACATCTGACAAATCCATCTGACAGATGGATTGGGGCTTCAAGCTACAGCAGACAACGTCGGAGTTGCAGGACACACCAGGGGAAAGGTGTGCACAGCACCGGGAGGAAGAAAAGGCAGGTGGGTGACAGCGCTGGCAATACCACATGCAAGTGAGAGACTAAGGCTTTTCACGCGGTTTTTACATTCTTCTTTGGGTTTTTGGTTATTTCGTTTTGCTTTGGTTTGGCTTCTTTACAAAATTTCTTTACTTTGAGCTAAAGAAAGATTCCCGCTGCTGTCCCGATCTGTTTCTCCCGGTGCCGCCACAGCACTCTAGTTCTGCCGGCGGTGCGCCTTCTTGCGGGCTCCGGAGTCCTGCGCGCCGCCGCCTCTGCGCCTCCTGGACTGCCAGGACGCCCCGGGGCCGCAGCCACCGCTCTGCCCGGCGCCCGAGGTCCCGGCCCCGGCCTGCCCCGGCCCCTCAAGGCTCTCCTCCTGCGCCCCGCTGGTGCTCGGGAGGGCGACAGCACCGGGGCCGGCCTGCTGGGGACCCGTGTCCGTGCGGCGCCGCGCCAGCGCGCTGCAGCGCTCGGCGGCCACCTCGATGAGGCGCCCGACGAAGGCGGCCGTCTGCCCCCGCAGCAGCGGCTGCAGCTCCCGCGCCAGCGCATCCTCGCGCAGCCCGTAGCGGCACAGGCTGGCCACGATCCTGCCCTGCGCGAAGGCCACGTCCCACCAGCAGGAGCCGCACAGCACCTCGGCCAGCCACATCTGCAGCGGCCGCAGGATCTCGGTGTGGTTCCTGAAGAAGAATGCCCAGGTCTCGGGGGGGAACCCCGCCACGTGAGGCCGGGGCTCCGGCCCCGCGGCGTCCGGCTCCTCCTCGGGGCTGGCGCTCCGCGACGCCGAGAGCTCCGACACAGCTATCTGCAGGCAGCCCTGGTTGGGCGGCAGCGGGTAGAGGATGATGCGCACGGTCTGCCTGCACAGCGGGCACGACGGGTTCTTCCTGGCCCAGCGCACGATGCAGCCCCGGCAGAACTGGTGCAGGCAGGAGCCCACATAGGCGATGTTGGCCGAGGCTTCGCGGCAGATGGGGCAGCTCCACTCTGCCCCCGTGGCCATGCTGGCGATAGTGGCGGGCAGGGGACAGATGAGGAACGGGAGCTGCTCGCCCTCGGTGTTGTCGCACGCTGTCGGGAGAGAGAGGCCGTGGTCATTGCTGTCCCAGGGAGAGGAGAAAGGAATGGCCAGGCCCCTGGAGAAGCCATCCTCCCCGCTCGCTGAGTCCTGTCACCCAGCCACAGGGCCCCCGTGGGGCACAGCTCACCTTCAGTTGCCTGTGCCAGAGCAGGCAGGGTGGGGAAACAGGAGTGATGGCCCCGGGACTGGCACCGGGAGCTTCCAATGGCAACCACCCAGCGCCACAACTTCAGTCCTTTTTCACTCCATTTTAATTCCAAATAACCAGGGTGAGGGTGGGGGAAGAGTGAGGATAACATTTTACCAGAGGGAGGGATACATGTTTAGCATGGTGAGAGGTAGAGATTGGTGGTTTTTGATTGGCAGTGTACTAAAGCACACCAAAAATGCTTTTGCAGATGACTGGAACTAATGGCAAGTCCACTCTTCAAAACAGCAATAATTTTAAAGTTTCAGGCTAAACCACAGGCCTGCAACATAAAACAACGGTATTTTACTTATTTTACTGTGGAGGTGTGCCTTTGCGACAACAGCCTCAGGGACAGGTAGCAGTTTTTGCATAGTGGTTTACAGAAGTGGATAGTCCTAAAATGGGAGTTACATAGCATATATCTAGATACTGAAGTTGTGCTTGAGTAAATAATTGCCAGAATTAGCTAATTCTGCACTAATTTTGCTTCCTAAGCAGAAGTACTCATCAAGGGAAGTTCTTTCCTTCTTACTTTTGTGACCAAGCTGATAATTTTATGACTTCTAGTACATTAATTAGTGCTAATAACATGTAAATATGAGTTACAATTTAAGGATATGCTTGAGGCACAGTGAAGATTGTGCTGGTATCAAGGAAGTCGTTTCACCAGCATTAAATCAAGTGCCAAATCAGAGTCTGTCCAAAGTTTTGTTTAGCCAACAGATTTCTCTTGGGAAATGGCCATAAGTATTTTGTGCCTGGAAGTCTTAATCGAGTGTACATGGCTCTGCCCTGAAAGCTCCTGTTTTAACTTCCTGAAGTAACAAGATTACATAGAATAGACCTAAATCCTCTGTGTGCAACCCCTGAGAAAATACGAATTTAACTTCAGTCCTGGTTCTGTATCTCAGAGACATATGTACATATGACTTCTGTAAGCCTTATGAAATACAGGATATAATTACATTCCTCTTAAGAAACACAGTAAACAAGCCATGGCAATGGCAGTCTTGAATTAATACTCTGCTCTGCTCAACTAGAATCAAGAATTCAGTTGAATTAGGATTTTCAATTTAGTGTACAATGCTTCTGTGGCTGCTTTTCAGCAGTGGGACACATTTCTCAGAGAAAGACGAGTACCTTTTGCTCCTACAGTCATTGGACTAGTGGAAACTAGTGGAAGTATTACCACACTCCTGACAGATCTCAGACTAACTCATCATTATTGTAATAAATAATAGATGTCAAAGCTGTGTCTTTCATGAAGGGCTTCTGTCTATTACAAGAGTACTCTCCATGTTCTGTTTAAAAACAAACCAAATGTTTGCATCAAACTTACATAAAAGTAGAAGTACAAGTCCACTATACCCGGAGGTACGGTTGATTTATGCTGGTTGGTGTGTTGGTATGACTACCAATCCATAAGGGGAAGGAAGCACCTAAGAAAGGAGAAAAAACTGCACCACATCAATTACAGAAACAACATACAATGAGCTAACCATAACCCCCTTTCCCCATCCCCCTGTGACTGCTGAGGATGATGAAGATAGAGAAATTGGGTGTAAAATTAAGCCTGGGAAGAAGGCAGGAAGTGTTGGGAGGGTCTTTTAAGCTTTGGTTCTAATTATTATCCTACTCTGATTTGATTGGTAATAAATAAGCAAATTCTCCAAGTTGAGTCTGTTTTACCCATGAGATAATTTATGAGTGATTTCTCCTTGCCCTTGACACCTACAAGCCTTTTCTGATATTTTCTTTCCCCAGACCAGCTGGAGAGGGAACTTGAGAGAGTGGCTGTGATGAGCACCTCTGATCCAGCCATGGTCAACCCACCACAGGTTTTCACCAGTGAGCAGAATTTTGTCATTCCACATGGTATTGTACTGCACACAGCTGTAGGCACACCCACCGCAATTGAAATGTTATTTTTGCACCAGTCCATACCCTTTCTCTTCCCATGTGTCATGATCATTTCTGCCAGACACTGAAATGTAAGTGGTTTCTTAGTGCCCTAAGGCAGCAAAGGCATTTAAGGAAACTGAAAAGACTGGAAATAGTTCTAAACTCAGAAACTTCCACATAAGCTTTGTTATTCATGGAGCTGTCCTGCAGAACCAGCACAAGCCCAAGAAATATGACAAACGAGCTCCCTGGCATTAAAGATTATGTCAAGGACCAGCTTCCTCAATCCCTGTGATCCTGACACAAATTCACCAGGGTGCACCATGGTTCTCTCATAGCATCAGTGCCAAGACCTGCTGTTCTGCAGAAAATAAGGTAATTAAGATATCCCTGTTGGAGACAGACTGTGAGTAAAATGCTTCTTATTTAACATTTTCAACATGTTTTCCCTTGAGGATGCTCAAATATAAGATTGTCAATAAAGACTTACTGATATCTTTGTAACAGGACTCAAGAGAATAAATTCTATCCTACATATCAATCCTATATACTTGTGCAGTCCCTATGAAAGCCAACAGACAAATGCTTAAGACAAGAATTGATTTGTCACTAGATAGTCTTTGGAAGGGATGTGTTAATATACAGAACAAGATATCTGAAAATTCCCTGCATTGTGAAAGAGGTGATAAATGTAAAATGAACAAAGCACAGTCGATGTAAAAAAGGTTTTGAAAGTTGGAATCTGTTGAAATCCCCTGAAATACAAATACATATATTAGCAAGGACTGAAGGAAAAAAGGGTCTAAACACTGCATGCAAAATTTAGGCTATACACACAAACTGAGGTTAAGGGAAATTCAAAATTTTCTCATGGAATTGAGAAGTAACAGAAGGTATTAATAAGAATAAATATGTGATCTTTAAAGTTTTTCATTTAGAAAGTAATAGCAACTATTTCTAGAATAAAAATGCTATTAAATCTGCAAAACCAAAATCACTACACTTTTTCTTCTAATATCCGAAATACTAAAGAAAGTAAAAGCTCATTTAAACTGACGAGATTTGAGTTTTATTCTTTTATCAAACACAATGTCCTAGAAGGACAGGAAAGACTTAGTTTTCAGTCCTTCCCCTCCCAAAATCAGTCAGCTCAGCAGAGTGTGGATATTGGGACTGGCATCATGCTGGTTTGTTTCAGGGAGGGCGCAGGGGGGTGTTGCCAGCAATCTCCACCTAGGATAATCGTGAGTCTGAGAAGAATCCCTTCCCAAATAAAATTTCATTGAAACCACTTGTAAAATGAGCCTTTTTATGTGAAGAAAAAAAATACCAAAAAAACCAAAAGGCCATTTTTCATAAGAAGTGTTTCTGAAGACTCCCAGTCAATTTTACCATCAAGTCAGCTTTAATAACAGGCTGGTAAATTGCAGTGCCCTGCAGGACTTCAGGCTGCAGTAGTGCAGCAGAAAGGAAAGCAGGACTGTTAAAGGTATAATTCAAAAAGGACCTCCCAAACTCTCTCTCAGCCTTTTTTATAAGTGTTTCATCTCTACAGCAGAACTCAGCTATCAGGGGGATTCCTTTCATATTTTTTGCAATATGTTTGTCACTCAGCTTACTAGACACTTCCACAATGGATGCTTGTCCTGCTGTGTATAGTCCTTGAAACAAAAGTGTGTGATGTTACAGGGACTGAAAGCTGAGCTTTAATTTCATTTCTATGGGCAGTTCCCTTAAGAGTTGGACTAAATGATCCCTGTGGTCCTTTCCAACTCAGAACTTTCTGTGATTCTTTAAAGTAGTGGTAGACTTTAAAGAAGATGCCCTAATGGTAAGAGATAAGTATCAAGTAACTGAAATGGGACCAATGTAACTATCTTTGGAGCTGGTCCTTCTTTGACCAGGTTAGGAGAACTCCAGGGATGCCATTCAGCCTCCAGGGTTTTTTGATTCTATGGTAGATTTCAAACAAACAATATTACTCTGTCCTATTAGCATATAACTGCAGGTTCTGCAGTATGCAGTAACAGCTTTCAAGAACAAGTTTCCCTTAGTAAAATGCCTGAGCTCTTGCTCAGCTGCTGGCAAAACCAAAAGAGAAACATTTGTTGAAAATGTATTCTTAAATTACATAAATAAGAGGCCTGAGGCTTTTCTGCCTAAAGCTGTCCAGTTGCTGTTGTTAAATCTGAGTCCTCAACATGACCACTCACTGATCCCCAAGGCTAAGTCCTACCCAAAATCCAAAATCAGAGCACAGAAATGCCTTCTCAGGCTTGAACATGATGCACAATAAACTACATTAGATTGAGAGCACTCAGTTGAAGGCAGCATCAATTTAAACTGTTTCTGAAAATAATTTTTTCACATCTCTTTGTCTTCTCTTCCCTGCACCAACATTTGCACAGCTGATCTGCTAGAACAAGGTTGAGGGGGGTTTTTTTTGTTTGTTTGTTTGTTTGTTTGTTTGGGGTTTTTTTTGTTTTGTTTTGTTTCAGGGTGTTTTTGTTTGGTTGGTGGGTTTTTTTTGTTTTTTGTTGGGTTTTTTGGTTTTTTTTTTCTTTTTTTTTTTTTTTTTTTTTAAATAGAGTTCATTTTTATGCCCGAGGATTTCTCTAACCTAGCTCAGCATGGGGTCATGAAAGGTGTATGGAAGAAAGATGGAATCTGTAGAAATGTTTTCCCAAGTCAAACAGGGAACAGAACCCCTACCTACTGTCTAGTCCCAGCACCAGCCAGGTTTCCTGTCTGTGTACTTTCCCTCCACTGTTTTGTGCCTCTGCCAGGAAGATGATCAGGACAATACTAACTCCTCTACTTCACTCTTGTTTAAAATTCCCACTTGGAGTTTTTAATTTTCATTCTGGCATTTAATTGAAAATGAGTAATAAAGGGCCTTATAAGTGAAAGTAGGAATTAATATGTGCTAGTGAATTCTGGGAATTAAAAGTTACCCCTTTTGCCTTCCTTAAGCCCATCCAAGGCTGATCAGGTAACCTGCTGACCTTATAAACTCTGTGTCCAGCCTCCTCAGGTAGGAATTAAATAAAGAACAGATGATGGAAGAGTAATAAATTAACTGTGTCTAGAATCATCCTTCTCCACTCCTTTTTTTGATTATTCCTTCTGTGTCCTTCTGTGGTAGTTACAGAGCAGGTCAGTGACCTCAAGATTGCTGGAACTGCTTACAAGTCCTTACAAAACCACTGCAGGAGGGGTGGCCTCACCTTCACCTCAGGCAATTCTTTTTGAGAAATAAATAAAACTACCAAACAAAGTTTTTTTTCCTCCAGAAGCCAGACACATCCTGCTCTCTGTACCACCTCTTCCTGGATATCATGTTGCCTCCCTCCACTTTTTCTGCTGCAACTGCATTGCAGATACTTTCACAAAGACCAGTTCATGGTATGACTAATTACATCGTGAAATTAGCTGTGCTTATTTTCAGATTTTGCTAATTTAATATCCTTGTTGTAGGCATAGAAACCAGACTGAGAAGTACATTAGAAAGCCTTTTAGATAAGTTCACCTAAGGTGTGGCTAAAGGACTGAATGGTACACATCAAAGAAAATCTTCCAACTAAGGATTCAGAACAAGAAATGAAAGAGTCTTTCAGTTTTTGCAGCTGAAGGAAATCAGCGTCTAATTGCAAGTTTCTGTTGGCATTTCAAAATTAAAATTCCAGGAATGACAAGGAGGAAGGATAGTGAGAGTTTTGTTTCTACAGGCCCAGTGAGAATCCATGGAAGTCACAGGCAATGTGTCCTCCACACCAGAGCCTGTCTCTTTGCACAGCAATCCTCCTGAGCCACATGATTGAAGCACATTACTTGTCTTCCTGTGTTACTGCTAGAGTAGATTGAGATAGCCCTTTGCTTTCTTCCATCAAACAAAACAAAACAAAACAAAACAAACAAACAAAAAAATCAAAGGGAAAAAAACCCAAAAACAAAACAGTCACTGTCTTAAGGCTGAGGACCATATGTTTAAATACTGCCAGTCCTTTCTTTGGTGAAAGAGAACTGTTTGATGAAGTCTAATATTATGTTTTTACTTTATTCAGGGGATTATTTAATAGCAGTATAAACCTGCAACATAGCATTTGAATACATTTGAAATGTATAAGTCCCTTTTAAAATGAAAACATGACCACTGAAAACAATAAGTAGGTTTATAAGCAACACCTCTAACACTTATTATATGTACAAGATCAGGACATCTTCAGGCTAAATTTTTCTCTCATTAGTATGCTGGATGTTTGAATGTAAAATTAGTCAGTCTTTATGCTAAAATTTCTCAGGTATTCAAAACCCTGAAAATATAAAACCCTGAAAATCAAAGTCTATCTTTTAAATCATGAATCACAAGCATCTGAATTTAAAACATTTTTTATCTGTGATGCAGATAGATCTAGGAGAAACAATGATCATAACTGAGGGTGAAACAATTCTCTTTCATCCAGAATTGTACACCTTTTGTTAACAGTAAAGGTATCAGGAAGGGGAAATATTTTGTTGAGATTTGGGGAGAAGTTTGTTTGGGATTTTTTCCTAAAAGGATGAAATGGCTGAATTCTTTTTCTTTGTTTCCCACTGCATACTAGCACTGAAACAGTATTAATACAGTGAAGACTTCTTTGAAGTGTTCCCCTTTAGGTATCATTAGATGGTACCATGTCACAGATTCCTTTCACTGAATAAAACAGTGATTTAAAGAGATTCTATTACTGTAATAGAATTTTATTCTGTTACATTAGTCTGTGATGCTTATATTCATACCTGTGTTTTAAAAACTCAGTGATACAGGAGGAATATGAAGATGAAAGATACAAAGTGTATCACTGAGACAGGGGATCTAAATCAAAGCCTTCATTTTGACTTCAGAAAACAACATTCTCTGGTTAAGGTAAACTTTGGACTCCAGGCAGACATCAGTAATAAGAGAGTTGAGAACTCTTTTGGTGGGAGTCTTAAGAAAATCAAACCAGCTGTAGTGAACCTACAAAATACCTGCAGGGGAACCAGACATAATCTAACTGTAACAATATTTTCATTATAGTCATGATGTCAACATGACATGGATAATTTTCCTTCTGCAAGAAGCAAACCCAAAATCTTATACAACTTGAACAAAAAAGAGAATGCTTTAACCTGTTTAGAAGATTTGTGCTGCAGATTACTGACCTGACACACACAGTGTGTCTATGATAAAGAAAGAACAGTAAGGATTCCATTCCAAGTCTCCTTATGCAGAGGAATTGAAAACTGGCTATTCTGAGGCTAATATGCATAGTCAGATTAATGATTTAGTGTCAATCCAGAGATGAGATGTTCTCAGTTTCTGTAGGTAGGGGGAGAAGTGAGCATGGAACATGTGTCAGTAAGTCAGGCTCAGTGTCTCATACACCACAAGCCTCCTCAACCACTCAGCTCTTTCTGGTACTGCTGTCCTCCAAGACTGCAGTGTAAGCATCCATCAAACATGGTAAAAAATGCAATTTCTTTAAATACTTCATCACTACTTTACTACATTGCTACCACTTCATAATATTTCTCTCATTTGTGCTCCAAAGTAATTTGTACTCATCTCTCACAAACATCTTGATGTCATTTTGACTGGAGTTCTGTAATCAAGAAAGGGACTGCCCTTGCTCTGCTGTTGATGCCTTCCAAGCTATAGAAGAAATAGGCTTTGAATTAAGGTCTGCTGATTAAATTTGAAGACTTTCACGCTTCCGTAACCAGTATGAATATTTTCTGAATCCTAATTAGGTTTCAATGTTCTATTTACACTTGGATTTTCCATCAGATTTCTGTCCACTAGCATGGCATCTGCCCTTAAATTTGCCCTCACAACTGCGTGAGAGCACGTGTCAATGTTTGAGGCTCTCCCCTCCACCCAGAATGTTTGCAAGGCAGACACCTATTGAACTACTGTAGTTGTCATTTTTATATCCTCCTGTAACAGCAGCCATCTGACTGTAGATCACAGACTACAAACTGTTTATTACTAGAAAAGTTACAAGCCTAAGCATTATTTATCCAATCTCTCTAAATGTTTCAATACAGGGAAAAAATTAAAACGCCAAAGGAAACCCAGGCTCTGGAAGCATATCAGCCCCCTTACCTTACCAGAGAACTGCGTTAATTCTACTTTGTGCCAGCCTCTCCTTTGAACAACACCAACTCTGGCTCCTCAAGGCAGGACTGCACTATGCAGCATCTGAGCTCCTGTAAGAAAACAGAGTCAAAGCCACAAGAGGCAACAAAAGATCCCCCTTCTCTGGTTCTTGTAATGTAAGATTTTGATGTCACTGTGGAAGAATCTTCACAGAAGTTAATGCTACCAGGTGATTTTCTAAGTACCAGTAGGCTTTCTTGAGTACCCTCAGTCATTAGAAAAAGTTGTTTACACTCATAGTGTTCAAGCCACTGCTGTAGTTGCTAAGTCACTCCTCTTGGGACATATCTTGGTACCCCGGGATGCCCTGTGCAATATGGAGGGAGGCAGGCAGAGTCCCACCATCCTGACTGATTAAGTTCACTGTGCTGCTGTGTGAAGAATCTTGTACTAGCCAGTTTGCTGTGAAATCATTCCTAGCTCAAGCCATGTCAAAGTAAAATGCAAGTAAAACAATTCATTGCATTCAGTATAGAAGCAGCTACAAAGACTTAAATTAAGAATGAACGAAAATGCACTTTTAAACTACTTATGGCTAAATTCAATCAGAAGTGGTATTGCTCCCCAATGGCAGACTGACTCATCACTTTTCCTAACTCTGTTAGAGAATCTCTGCTTGCTCATTTTAATGAATAAAAGTCTGTTTCTCATGGCACATTCTGGTTTGTTCCACCTGGCCTTCTGAAGACCTAGGGCTAAGACAGACTAAACCTTTCTTTACCAACCTTGGCTATTACGTTATATTCATGAAATTATCTGTGCTGAAATAGTTTCACTTCCTTCAGGAAATCCAGTTTTTCTGAACCAAAGTGTCAGTTTCTGTGTTTGGTTATTTAACTCTCATCTAACAAATTAAAATTTCTTCTTTTAGTAAGCAGCTCCTAGATCTTTACTTAGGAAGTGTCTTTACTACTAAACCTCTTATGAATCAGTTTGTGAGGACACTCATGGTTGGGGTAATCCACACCAACACCTCATATCTGAGTGTGCCAAATGCAACATCCACTCCATATACAGTATTCCATGGCCCTTTTGTCATCCACATCTGATTTTCCTTCACAGAAGAGTCATTTCTTCAGAAAAGGTGGCAGAATATCACTGATGAGGTACACTAATGTTTGCCTTCCAAAGGGTTCAAATTCAGCTAGCCAGAATTTAAGCGGTCTTAGAGATATCTCCTTCTTATCTTTCATTTTTGCCTCTCCTTGTTTCTTACTAAAGGGTACCTGTCCACGATCACATTTGTTTTGATTTCTTGGCATTTGTGTTATCTTTTTTCTTATGAGAGTTATGAGCTTCAGGTGTGGTAAAAGACATTATGCTTCCATGGAAATACAACAATTTTAGCTGTAAAAGGAGCAGTGCCTCTGTCCTGAAGAATGTCATCTTTTATGCCCTGTGGCTCACACCTAATTAGTGTTCTTTTCCTATATCCCTTTCCTTACTTTGACAATTAATAGACTTCATAGTGCACTGGGTAGCTAGGAGGAAGCAGAGGGTCACTGAAGAGATGATCCGAAATAATCCAGCATGCCCTTAGGACAAACTCCAGTGGTACTGTTAAGCACCAGCAGCTTAAGAGGAAGAAAAAGCAGCTCCCCAAAACAAGAGTTGAGTAAGGAGCGCAAAGGCATTAAAAATCAATATGCTATAACTTCTGCTGCCAAGCAACTTGGTCAACTCTGTGCACCAATGTGCTGGCTGCTAATGGATAACTAATAAGGCTTACAACCACAAAAGGAAAGTACTATGCTAAAGGTAAGTTTTAAAAATTGGAATAATGCAGGGTTTCTGACCAGGAGGTTCGGAGAAGTGAACAGTGAGCAGACCTACTCACTGCCTCTTCAGCCGTTAGAGAAAGTTAATTCCCTTGACATGGCACTTTGCCAGCTCTGACTTACCTGGCTGAGCCATTTTGGAGTAATTAGGACCATTTCAGAGTAGTCCTGTCCCAGTCTTGCTGCTGCTCCTTGGAACATGCAGCAGCTGAGAGTCTTGCAGAACGGTTAATAAAAGAAAAGTGCAAGTGTGCTGGGTTCTGCTGGTGCACATGCATGTTAAAACACAGAGAACTGCTCTGGGGCAAAACCAGCATTTTCAGACAACAAACACAGAGGTTACTACTATGAGGGGAAAGGTTGGCACTGCTTAGAATTGCCTTAGAATTTAGGTGGAAATTATTAGATGACAATTATTAAGTGAGGAATGAATGATGCTTAATAATTCTAAATTTCTCAATCAAAGCTGATAGGTATTTTCAAAACGTTTTGGGAGGAAAAATATTTGGATGATATTTCATTAAGAACTTGATCTTATTTTCTTTGTTACAGAAGATTTGCAAGAATTATTTGCTCTAGCTTGGTTCTACTTTAACATACCTGGGCATCCATGTCCACATTGATTGTCCCACTCAAAAGAATAATTGGGGGGGGAGGAAGAACCTCAGCAATCAGGTTTGAGCAAATTGCTGTCTTTTTCCTGAGTGCTTTCCTCTCCCACTCAATGTCCCTGATAAGAGCAAAGATCTTTTTATTCTCACAGCTGCTGCTCAGCATATCTTGACCTACCATGTGCTGCTGCAAGTATTGGTATAGGTCATTAAAAAACTTAAATTAGAGGTTTGGATGAAACACAAAAAATCCCAGCCTGTGAATTGTAGATGAATTTGTTGTGTGATTGGGTTTTTTCATTATGCCTTTAATCAATCTATTTGTATGCAACTTTACTCAGACATAACAATAGAACTGAGCTTATTATAGATTAACAGGAATTTTGTCAAACCTCAACAAAATGTGAAGCAAAAGTGTCGTCAGGTACAACATGACCAGTTTCAACTTCGCTTTTAAAGTAACTTGTATAACGCTGTAGCAAAAGACACCTATCTGCATCCAAAAATGCTTTACAGGCATAGCAGTACTTTTTCTCACAATTCTCTCATGCTTGTCACAAAAAACTTACACTGTCTGGAAAAGGAAATGTTCTAAGGCATATGATCAGTCATTAATTTTGAAAGCTTCCAAAATTCCGCAGTTCCTCCATTTCTAGAACAAGCTTTTTCCTTCAGTTATTCAGAGCTTTCCTTTGAGGAAAAAAAGAAGAGAAAAAAAAAAAAGAAGAAGAAAAGAAAAAAAAAATAACATAACAACAACATCAAAACCAAAGACATCTAACTCAGAATTACAAGATTTCACATATTTCATATCAGTTTTACCAAAACATCCTAAGAAATAGAATAGCAGAATTGAACAGAAGGAGGCACAGAAGACACAAAGATAACAAAGGCACAGAAGACAAAAAGATAACACTTTTGGTCATTTTTTCACCTTTGAAAAAATGACCAAAAAGAGCAAAAATTCACAGGAGTTCTAGATGGTTCCCGTGGAGGGCCCTACACTACAGCAAAATGGTATTGCACAAAGGAGGGCAACATAGCAAAAGTCAGACTGATGGAGGGATGAAAAGATAAAGGATGAAGGATTTTAGAGAACACATTGAATCAAGTACCTGAAGAGTCTTTATGCAGGAGCTGGAGCTGGGAGGAATTTTGCTAAGTACCTGTTCTCCAACGTGTTGGACTCCCAACACCGCAGCTATTGGGGTTCCAAGATCTTCATGTGTGGATGATCATATCTCGGTGCCTAAAATTAAGAAGCAGAGGAATGGCTTAAACACTGTGCAACTGGTTTGCAAATGAAGAAGCAAACTGCAGACTTGATGTTAAAACAGTTTTCATGCCCTTACAACCCACGTAAGTTACAGTCCCCAGGCCATGCTTTGCTTACTCAACATACAGAAAAAGGTGTAAGTACTGTGTCTGGCATGACTGTACGTACTTCTGATGACATTCTTCCGAAGACAACCTGGTACACTGAGTTCCAGTGAGGGCATTGATACATAATACAAGGAGATCCCAGTGGTTTCTAAAGGCAACAGGCAAGTGAATCTTATGAGCTCAGAAACGAACAGGGGAAATCTAGGAAAACAACCCTTCAGCAAGTAAGGCAGGGTTTTTTTGCCAAGCCTAAACACTCTGGTCCTTTGTGCTGAAATTCACAACAGGAATGTTGTTGAGAATACTGAAAGAAATACTGAAACACAAAGTGCTGCAAGGGTAAATGTCTGTGTGGGCAATAATTCACCAGAAATGAGAAGTCTGAAGCCCCAGGAGCAGGGACACTGAGGGGTCTTGGTATGCTGCTCTGAGAGAGGCAGGAAACAAAGGATGGAGTGGCACAGAGGTGCTGTGGTCATGCTCTGTTTGAAACAATGCAGCCAGTGGAGCTAAGAAAAGGAAGGGTCCAAACAGTGACCAAAAGTTGAACTTTGCTTCATTAACTCAAAAATATTGCTTTTAACACTCCCTCATATGCCAACAAAATAAAAACTGCATATGCATGACAAGTATGAATAAAGTACCTCAAATTTCACTTGGTCATAAAATTACATCAGTTAGACTTTTTCCCACTCTCAAAGTAAACAATAGACATGTGACTTAAGAGGGAAAGGAGGTCAGAGGAGACTCCACCTTTCTGTTCTGGGGCTGTGCCCATCTCCTCCCCCATAAAGAGGCCTGTGGAATAAGCTCCATTCTCTGGTAGTACCATTGACTTACCTTTCTGATACCAGTGCCATGCCAACTTCTGACCCATATTCTGTCACAGCAATCAATAAATCTCAGTGTTCATGAAACACCATATTGAACATGACCGGACTTACAGCACTGAATTGGTTCTAATCAGAAATAGAACCCAGCCACAGCCACATCTCTGATTTCTATGGTCCAGCTGGAGCACAGGGTAGGTGGGGTATGTTCTGTCAAATTTCATACTTTAAAAATGTTTTCCGTGAAAGTGTATGATTAAGTTCTTTCCAGACAGCTAATATACAGCTAAGAAGGGGAAGATCTTGCTGCCTCTGGGCCCACTATGTCTGTTTCAACTCTGCTCTGAAGTTTTCCTAGGCAGTAGCTTTTTGCTTCCTGAATGTTTCAACTTTCCTTTCCACGTGAAACAGAAGGTTTATGTACAATCTGCATGTTTTCAGTGTGGGGTCTGCCACTTTCTGGAGGCAGGACAAAGCAGGACCCTTTACAAGGGGAACATGTGTTTTCCTTCTCTCAGGTAGCAGCACAGCCCAACCAGGACAAAAGCACCATGCTGCAAAACATGGTAGTCACATAAAAGAAAAAGGAGTCACCACTCTGGGAACCTGCAGGTCACATAAATAAAGCAAAACATTGTCAGGAAACCACAAACATACAGTCAGGCTTCATTAAAAAAGGGGAATCCATCCCCCTTGAACTACTGTGAACTGCTCAAGGTTCACTGCAACTCCCTCTCCTGAATTTGAGACTTTTCCAAAGACAGAGTGGGAAACTGAGATGGAAATTTCTCTCTGTTTTATGCTGATTTCATCATTTAAGAGTCTTTTTTCCACTAAGCAAATTGGAAGTCACACCTCATCCAGGTTTTTCTGGTTTTTTGGATCAGTTCTAGATAGATCTAGCTCACAACTGTCTCTAACCTGAAGCCCTATCACTGCTGATTTTTGACTTCTCAGTCAGTACCCAGACCTGAGAACATCTTCGTATCTACTGGTTTTATTAGGGCAATGATGATGCACGTGTTGTTACACTTCTTTTTCCTAAGTTCAGTTTCCTTATCCAAATGAAACCAATGACACTCATTGATAACACAGAACTCAAAGTAGCTAGAATGGAGGGAGAATGTGATTTTCTACTTTCTCTTTAGTGCAATAAAACTACACTGTCCGTATTTAGTTCAGTAGATTGTAAAATACTCATTTTCAAATGCAAACTTTGATTATTACCTTGCTGTCTGAATACATGCCCCCAGATATTCAAGTGTTCTTTTTTGCCCAGATCTTAAATCTCACAGCCACAACTTAGAGCTATGGTGAATTTAACAATCCAAAACAATGATTGCACAGAATCAACTGACAATGGGTAATTGCATCAGGAAAAATAAGTATGATGCCAAAAGATTTTGTTGCACCCATAAATAAGCTACCTTTATACAATTCCTTAATCTACTAAGCATTTCTAAATGGGTTTACTCTATTTCTCCTTCAAATCTTGAATTTATGACTTTAGTTTTAATGGACTTATTCACTGAATTCTGAGTGTTATGAATAGGCTCAACTGAAACATTTTTTTAAAATAAGTATAAATTATATACTACAAGTATACACTTTGTTTTCTTCAGATTATACTGTTTCAGTTTATTACAAAATAGACTTTTTCCCCTTGCTCTGCTATTTCAGTTTGTCTTTTATGGATATAGCTGATTAAACGTCCATAACTTAAGGACAGGGTTTACGTTCTCCCTGTTGAGCCTTTATGTTTGATACATGTCACACTTGGATTTACTTCCACTCTGCAGACAAATGCAATGTGTACTTCAGAATTGTCTTTAGTGTTTTCTGTGGTCTTTACTTTCATATTATCACTACTAGGTACTAACAGCTTTAAAAAAGAGGAATTGTATCTTCTCCATTTTTTATTTTCTTGATTGAGGACTCATAAAAATCTGGTTTACTGTTCTTTGAAAGAGCATCCTTCCTCTATGGCTCTGTGAGCTCTGAGCTAACCCATTCCTTTAGTCAAGAAGAAAAATATAATTATGTTTTTGCATTATTAGTATATTATACATTATTAATACTGAGTTGACAACCTGCAGGTCTTCTCAGTTTTTTTTCCAAACAATTCACCAATCAGTGTCTGAGGGCCACTAAGAACCATGTGACAACCAGTCAAGTCAGCATTTTTTAAAGATCAAAATTTTGCATGTAGCCCAGGTCAAAGCTAGGACTTTCAGTACTGCATTACAAGGGTTTTGTTTTCAAACAGAGGCATCAGTGTTGTAAGTATCTGTGGATAAACTAGTAAGGACTGACTCCTGACAAAATGACCTGCCTCTCCATCCCTCCTGCTGCCTGGCCTGTCCAAGAAGCTGTGGAGCTCCTCAGGGAAGAGACTTTTTGGCTTGTGAATCAAAGAGGTGTTCAGACATCATGGCTGCATTCTCAATTGCTCTGTGCTCAGCAGCTTCTAGCCCAGTCTGGCAAGATCCCAGACGTGGCTTATGATTGATGAAGCCCAAATTTCAGGAAAGCATCCAGGATTTTTCACCTAAACTAGCATTTTGGAAACAGAGACATATTAGCGGAGCACAGCTACCTGAAACTTTGGCTCTTTCTGTGACGTTTTATATCCTGGTAGCCAGAGAACACTAGACAGAGCAAAACAGAAATTATCTTGAATGAAAGCTCAAAATAGAATATATCACTGCAGGAGGAGTCAGTTATGATATCTACATGTTCCATTCATGAAATCAGAATAATCTGAAGAAAGAAGGAGAAAAACTGGGGAATTACCACAAAAAGATGAAGAAACTCCTTTCTCCTACATCCTCAGTTAACCTTACATGGATCACTAGCTGCAGGCTATGTTTGTCACCTTTGAATTATTTATCATTTGTTTTAAAAAAGTAAACTACGGCTACTATTTGACAAATGGCTTCTGGACAGGGACTGCTTAATCTCTGCAAGCTCAGAAGTTTCCATGGCAACAGTCAAGTCCTCGGTGAAACTCAAAAGAACAATTAAAAGTAAACAGGTTTTTATATGTATGGGATGCTTCCACTGACAGAGAGCTTCAAAAGAAAAGCTGGATCCCTCTCAATTACCCATCCTGCATAAAAGTCTCATAAGAAACAATAAACAAAAGAAGACCTTTATGTTCGGAATTTACAGCCAGTTTTACATGTTAGCTTTAAGCCCAGGGAAAAACAAGTGTTCACACAAGCCAGAGCCCCACAATCTTAAAGACTGTCTCTAATATAGGCCCAGAAGAGGATTAATATCTTGCAAAACAGAGGAATTAGATGCCTTTCACTTAATTCTGAAACCAGTATACATGGTCTTACTCAGCTGTGACAGTGGCAAGATGATAAATGTCCCATTGAAGAATTGAAAAAGAGACTATTTTTTAACCCCTTTTAGTCCTAACAAGTGCAGAAATGAAATTGCAAAAAGGGGAAAGATATTAAAATGAAATCTTGGTCTTGCAGCAACTAATTCCTGATGTAAATGGAACTGGTTGAATTCTCTGTTTCAGCTCCCCATCCAACTATGATCTGTGTTCAGTGTGTCCAGGCTGTCAGACCTCCTCTCGCAGCATTCCTGCAATGCATGTCTGCAGTACATCATCACTGGACTCAGGGATGCCTGGAGACTGAGACAGCACAAAGATATTGTTAATAATATGCAGAAAAGCTCTTCAGATGCATTGTTTAAAGCCTTTTTTAAAACTGTCCTAGAGTTGCATGCTCTGAGTCACATCTGACAAAGACTTCTTCCTGATGCACACAAAACCTGGTCAGGTCAAGTGTAAAGAGAGAGGAGCACTTTTGCAAAACAAATCATAAATCCTAGAGCAAGGATGCCCTGGGAAGGTCTCTAGATCAGCAGCTGACAAACTGTGAGAAAAGTAATGAAGGAGCATGAGAAGTAGAACATGAGAAAAAACAGAGAAGCAAGCATGACTGGAGGAAGATCAGTTGTTCTGCATGGCTCCTAAACATCATTACAACAAAAATCATAAATGATCACAGCAAGAGAAGGATCTGCTCCATTGTCTTGGGCAGTTCCAGCCCTGGAGGAATGGGTGTCTCATCTCAGCAGAGACAGTTGCTGCTGCAGTTTGAGTGATCTTTAGAAATGCCTTTTAGAGGACCATGGAAAAGGCAGCAATTTCTATTGCACTTTGTTAAGGATCATTCCATGTTTATTTATGACAAACATGTACACAAAATCCTCTGGAGACATCCCAGAAGAGGGGAACTTTCTTTATTTCAAACAAAATTTAAAATCCTAGTGAATTTCCAGTGCCTGCTATCTGTTAAATTTGTCAAGCATTCTGAGGGATCTGGAACTATGCAGTCAGAACAAATTGACTCTTGCTTTCCCTCTTTATCAATATATGTACTTTAGGTAATCTTTTATGGCCCAAACAAAATGGATTTAACTTTTTCCTGTGAGTTAAAACCTTTATTGCTAAGTTGGTCTGTCCTTCTTGCTCCTCACAGAACATGTGACTATTTTCTTTTTGTAATCCAGTTAGAGGCCATCAAAAAGACATCAGAATGAAGGAAAAAATTTCTTCCACAGTGGACTCTTATCACTGTCTTGGTTAAATACAGACTTGAATTTGCCTGAATTTGCTTTATCAATAAACCCTAAATCTCTAGCTACCTTGCTTATGAGTGCCAAAAAACCTTGGAAGAGAAAGGCATAAAGATAAACAATATCATTGAAATCAGGCTGTTATCTCCAAGTAGCTCTTTAAGAGTGATTATTTATCACTAAATCAAATATCAAGGAAAATATTAAAAGGTTACTGAGTCAATAAGATGTAAGTGCAATAAGAAGTTCAAGCTGTTCGAAGTGAAGATTTTGATCATTCAGCATGCCAGTCTTACCACTGCTCTCCAGTTTTTTTGTTTGCACTTCACGTTGCCTAAGAAAAATAATCCTCATCAAACAAAGACATTTACAAATTTCACTGTGAACTTAAAAAATCTCTCCCCATAATAATTTCTCTTATATTACTTGAACTGAAGCATTTACACCACTAGCATCAGCTACCAATTACTTGTGTGCCCTGTGGCAGTGCATCAAGGAATTGAGGCCATCATTGATTCCTCATGCTCAGCTCCATTCAAACCTGAATAAAATTGCAGTGCATATTCCAAAGGTTGTACATTTTAAATCATTAGAGTTTTTTCCATTACTTTCAGTGATCCTTGTAGCTGATCCTGGGACTTGTTTTCAGATATTTTCAGGTTTACACCAGCACAGAGCAAGGGTATGATTGAACAAAGTGACTGGAGAGAGGAACAGGGATATGTTTTAATAAATTTTAACATTTTATCCCCACCACACTTTTCAAAGGGCTGTTCCTTTATAGACAATTACTCATTGATGCAGATTCACCAAAATCATTCTGTCAAAACCAAGGGACATAAAGGACTGTCCCACCCTACAAACTAATGGTCACACAGCTGAAAAAGTTTTCCTGTGAGGCCGCAAAAAAAATGTAAGTTATTAAACTGACCTTGACCTCAGAGCATTACATTTAGCAAATTGGCCAGGAGACACTGGCTTGTAAAGATGCAGCCTCAGTGATCAGCCTGCAGAAAACAGATCAACCTACTGCAAATTCTGTACAAAAAAATTTGCCAAGAACCATCTGAGTGTTTGCAAGTACTAAGAGTGAGTTAAAAAGCATTCATGTAGCAACAGCAGGCATTTCACCCATATTCAGTAACATGCAGTGTCGGTCAAAATATGGAAGCCTTTTCAGTAAAGAAAAGCTGGAGAAGTCAGAGGTCACCTCTGCTGAAGTCAAGAAATGTTGGTGAAGTCAGGGGGAAAAGCTGCAATCATATCAAGATATTAGGAGATAACCAAAGCAGATAAAAGAGAGAGGAAAAAAAAAACCAGATTCAAATGTGATTCTTACAAATTGGTTTTTAGTAATGAGCTTTTCTCCTAATCTTTTTGGTAGGTTTTGGTGGAGGGAAAGGGGTGGTGCTGTTTGGTTTTTTTGGTGTTTCTTTTTTGGCTTTTTCATTTTGGTTTGATTTGGTGGGGGGGGGTGGGGGCATGTTGGTGTTTCTTTCTGTTTGTTTGCTTTTGTTGTTTTTTGTTTGGCTAATACAGTTACTAATACAGTTTCAAGAAAGCATGAAAGATATTAAAGTTAAAAAAAAATCAGCCAGTAAAATTGAACAGTTTTAGAGTAGCTGAAACCAGGTCAGATAAAACCTGGGGAAGGTTATCAAACTGAAAGCAAAAAACCAAGTAAATTATTCTGAGGACACTATGACAAACCAGTAACTGGAGCCTTTCTTCTGGAATGTCTTGAGGAGCTGTTTCTAAGCCCTGACCTGTACACCCCACAAACTTTATTAGCAGACACATGCTAAACTCTGCTACTGCCAAAACTATTGAAAGAGTCAGCAGCATCACAATGGGGTTTTTTGTTCTGAGAACTTGATTTGAGCCAATAAACTCCCATGTTTATTCACAGTAAGGAAGGTCTCACCTGAGATGCAACTTGGACCTTCAATAATTCACATTGAGCCCACAAGCAACTACACAAGACCATTTCTTAAGCAGTAGAATGCACTTGTTAGGGGATCAAATCATGTTAAGGAACAAAATGTAGTCAAAAATTTGCACGCAACAAAATGCAAAGGGGACACAAAGTAAGATTTTTCAGAACAAAGCACTGCAGTCAAGGCAGCAAAGTCATTCTACAGAGTCAAAATCTACAAAGACAGAGGTCAGGCTCTGAAAGTTTTCTTTTCCCAAATGTGAAAATGCCTGAAAATTTTAACAACTGACAAAAGAGCTAAGAGAGAGATGTGTGTGCAAATGGAAAGTGGAAAAGGTAATTGTTAGGTGGTGCCAACGACAGGATTGGTTATCACAGCTTTATGCTCCAGGGGCAATGGGTGGTGAAGCTCAGGATGCATTCCCAGTGAGTACACATGTATAACACCTGCATTAATGGATGCACAAGCCAGACCAGAGACTAACATGGACAGAGGGCAGCCAGTCTGAGGAACAAGGGCAGACTCTCACAGGGAGTACCAGCATCCTTTCATATATGGGGAAAAAAGCACAGCATCAGTAAAGATGCTTTGCAGGTAATTCAGTAGTCAAAACCAAATGGAAATACACTGTCTTACATACTTTCAAATAATTACAGTGCTGGTTTTTGCTAGGATGGAGTGAATTTTCTTCTCAGTAACTAATATGGGGCTGTGCTTAGGATTTGTGCTAAAAACAGTGGTGGTAACACAGGGATGTTTTCCCTACCCAATGTTTCCTGTAGAGTTTCATTTACAAATTAAAAGTCTTTATGGGGAATGGGGATACAGGTTGCAAATACTGTATGGGACATCACTGTTTTACTTGTTGTTGTCACTTTTGACTTACCAGACCCACAGATGTTTGATGTGGCAGAGGAGCAATGTAAGTGAAAGTTTCCCAGTGTATCAGGGTGCTCAGAAAATCTGGAGCAGTGGGAGCCACAGCCCTAGTTCCTATGAAAAGGACCAGTGGCTCAGACTGGCTGCAGGGTTTCATGTCCTTAGGTGCTGGTTTCATGAAAGATAGATCCTACAGCTGAGCCAGTGTAAATATTAATTAAATTTCTGATTTTCCACAAAGTCAGTTGAAATTTCCACCTTATTTCCACCTTATTTCCAGTAAGGACTAATTAAGTTTCTAAATTCCTCAGCAAGCTCGATAAGTAATGCTCAGGGAATGTGAAAGCTGTTAATATACCCAGCTCTTCTCTCTAGCCCAGAAAAAAAAATATTATCTGATGATGATGTAATAGACTTCAGATGGAGACAGTGAATTGTGCATTAAAACCATCCTGTAACACTGAAGAGGGCGCTACCTCCCTCCCTGAGCTCTGGCTTCAGCTTCCCTCACCGAGGGCTGAGGGAAAACATCACTCAGTCCTGCTCAGGACTCTGAAAAATGGAAAATAAGTCTTCTTCACATGAATCTTACTACAGCCAGTGGATGGCACAAGCACCAGAGACATGCCATCATGGAGTGTGTTGTGTGTTTCTGCAAATCAATACAGAGCGGTCAATGAATGTTTCTCACAACTCATTAATTAAATTCTGGCAATCACATTGATCTCTCCCTCTTTTCCCAGTGAAGGCTGAAACTTCACCTGTACAAATTACAAGATCGGACTGAGTCCTCACGCAGCCAAGGAAGTTGTGTGTTCTCAAAGACAACCTGACTTTGCCTCATCTCCTATTTTTTGATTTATGCCACATCATCCTTGTAGGGAACTACTTGTGATTTTTCTCTGGCTGGACTTTCAGGGGCTGCAGATCAGCATCCTGTCAGGTACACTGGTGGTGACAGGGAGCATGGGTCAGAGAAATTATGAGAAACATTAATCAAAAAGTCAGGCAATGGCAGACCTACCACAGAAACTGTTATCCCAATTATTGCTGGGACTTAAAATTAGGTTTTTCCAGACTGGCCATGTCCTCTCTGACACACAGACCCCCAAATGGTCATTTCTCGTTGGATTTGCAAAATAAATGCAGGAAAGGCTTCTCAACAACACCCAATCTCTTGATTACTATTAAGTCATAACAGACAAATGGCCAATTCAGAATGACAGTCTGGTGTCCTTTTCTTGTACCATGGAGATCATTTGGAGTGGGGAGAGGACACTGCAGAACCTTCTATGTCTTATGGCAGTTTCAACTTCAAGTAAACATGATCCTGAAATACCAGAGTGACAAAAAATACTGCTGAGGGAAACACAAATAAGTCACCATGTCATAGTATGTAGTCATCACTTTGTGCAGTGTTCATTGACTTGAACAAAATGATGAAACTTTATTCCCTGGTGAGAAGTTGAAGTAGTGCAAGCATATTTATAGCCCACAAACACACCAAGAAAACTTGTCAATCTCTACAATGCAACTCCCATCTCGCCTTTCAGTCGTCGTGAATATTTTTGGTTGCAGAAGGCAGAAATAGATGGTGAACTAATTAACTCATTGACTTGATTCTCCCATTCAAAATGTTGCCATCTTTAGGAAATAGCAGAGGACACAAAGGGTCATCCCTTATTGCAGATCTCAGTGTTCTGCACGTATTTTGGGTTATACTTTCGTTGCACTGGCTGGCTTTTCCTTTTACAGAAATATCCCTATAAATGCAATACATAAAATAATCTTTGGCTCCAGAAAATTTATGCTCAGCTCATGCAAATATTTAATCCTCTATTACATAAAACATGAGCTGACACTGCACTTATTGTCATAAGCACTTCATTAAACACACTGCTGGTCATGTATAATGTAGTAGAAATTGTTTGCTAAAGGAGCAGATCAGTTGGCATGTATTGACTTACACTTTGCCAGGCCATGAAAATAATTTTCAGTCTGATGGTCAGACATAAAAATGCGAGAAAAAACTTGGAGATATAACAGAGGTACTCTTGAACAAGTTCTTGAACAAATTTAAACAGGCTATGTTGAAATATCAATTTTAAGATGTACTTGCAGATGATTAATTCATCAAATTTGATTAATTGTATACATAAAAATGGAAATAGCAATTTAATGCAGCTTAATAAACTAATACTTTTCACTTTTCCTCAAGACAGTCATCCAGCTAAAGAGTTACAAAACCCTCCCAAGGGTTTCACTAGAGTAATTGTTGTTCCTCCAAGCTGCAAAAGATAATTTCCCAACTCCCTCTCCTTAAATTACTCAGGAATGAACCTCTGGATTCTGAAGAAAACCTTCTGCCCTCTCTGCACTTCTCCAGCTCTGTGAGGAAGAGGTGGATATTCATAGGTGTGTCAGCACTCCAGCCAGAGCAGAGGCTCACCTACAAATCACAAAAATACCAATCTGCATAAAAGAAATGTCATTTTGGCTTCAACTTGGATATAGGTGTGCAAAGTGGAATAACAACAGGATGCAAGGTTTCTGTAATCCTGGAAGCCAAGCACAGTTTTGGATAAGGATGTGAGTGGTGTGGTCATTCCAAAAGGCAACAGTGGGTATATTTACACAAGGATGAGTGTGAATTAAAAATCAAAATAACTGGAAGAGTGAGCAGAAAAGAAAACCTCCCCCCGTGGACAGGGAGGACAACACCATAAATACAGGCATGAGGAGGGAGAACCCTGAGAAGAAGGAAATCAAATTGAGCTTAGCTCTGATTTTTATCCCTGAAGCTCTCTCACCCCTTCTCACCTTGATTTCAGGGCAAGCACCAATGTGGGACTCCAGCCCTCTGGGCTTCCTGTTTGACATCAGCTGTAAAAGCTACAGCTAATTTAGAATACAAGTGTTTAATTCATGGTTGAGTGTATAACAAGCAGTGATTAACGTGGTGTGAGAACTGGCCACCAACAATAAGGGCATTGTTAATTAATTAATTCAATAAAGCTTAAAAGTGGTCTGATTTGTCAATCTTCTAAACACTCCCATCACAGCAATCCTAAGTTCCCTGAGATAGATAGATAGATAGATAGATAGATAGATAGATAGATAGATAGATATGTACTCATATATTTTGTTGCAACACTGTACATAGATATAGGTATTTTAGAGTGCATTTTGAGAGGATCTCCCAAAGAAAAGAAGGAGCCAGTGTGAAAAATCTTCCATTCCATCTGCCTATTGCAAAGCTGTTTGTCTGATAAATCTCATGTGAGAGTAGACCCAGTGATCTTCTTCTACCAATAGATCAGGAAATATGCAAGTAATCTCACTTGCATATTTCCTGTCATTTGTTCAGGTTTCTAGCCACAAGAAGAAAAAAATTCAAATCTCAAATAACTTCTAACAACAGGCTTGAAAAGAAAAGAAATAATGTTCAGGAACTGACATTTCAGGAGGTAGGCCCCAACACTTCTACTCACATTAAACATATCCTAATGTAGCTTGAACAATATTTTAAACAAAATAGTAAAATAAAATCTGCTCTGAATTTGGTTTGGTCATTTTTCAAATTATAGTTAGAGCAAAGGTTTTGCTGTATATAGATTTATTACCATGGGATTTTTTTCAGGACAAGTAATTCACTCATGGATCTTCTGAAGTATTTTCTATTCCAGCCTTTAAATAGATGTACGGGCTACCATCCAAGCATGACCATCTTTCAGAAAAAAATGGTGACAACAGTTTTCCCTCAGGATTTCTCGCTTACGTGAAATAACAATGTCCAGAGACTCTGAGGTTGGCAGGCTGGTTTGCTGTAGTTTAGGGTTTGGTCCTATTGGCCATGAAAAGGTGGAGTTAGTGAAGCTGTTAGATAACTATTTCAGTATGTCCTATTTCAGAAATCAAGGAGTAACCCTGCATTTCCTCACCTAATATGCCATTAGAAATAACCATTTTTTCCAAAATTCTCTCACTGTACATGAAGCTAACCCACCTGGATCTCCCCATGATTTCACAGGAGAATCTCTGGAGGCTTGGGTTGTGTCTGTTTTTCCTCTTCCCCTGCAGCTAAGCCTACAGCCACTTCTGACCTGGGGCAGACCACTGGCTGTTCCTCACCAGCAGAATGGTGAGAAAATGGCACAATTCACCTTAATCACAAGGTCAAGGTATCAACTACAAAAGTTCCCATTCTCCTCACCTCCAATAGAGAAATTCTATTGAATTTCACTCAGCATTCAGCCTGTGCACTTTGTTTTTTGGCAAGCAATGCTCACTCTGACACAGCTTTGCTGTGTGAGTATACAAGTGAATATATATTCGCTTTAAAGCAAAGCCTTGGTTTAAAACAATATATTGTGTGCTGGGCACGTAACCTGTGGGAATAAGATTCAATGTCTTTTTAATAAAATCTGTAGGTTCAGGGAGCATGTTTTTCTTACAAAATCTGCTGTGAGAGGATGAATTCTCCACAAAAACGATATACTTCAGTAAAAGGCAACAATTCTTCCTTAACTTGAAATACCTACTACCTGCTTTGATGTGCCCCTTCATTTCATAATTGGGAGCTCTAAACTTAACTATTGTTGGAAGCAGAAGCAGGAAGTAATATACATCAATAAATGTCTGTACACACCCCCAAAAAAGTTGGTTCTGCTTGTGAAACCATAGTCACAAAACTCTGATGTTCAGATTTAACAGCAGCAATAACTGAGCAACAGAGACTCAAATATGACTACGGGTACATGATACCCCACATGCCATTGGTATGTGCCAGTCATGTGAAACCTCCATTAAGTTTTAAGTTAATTTAAAAATTAACATTACTGTATACTAGGAATATACATCAGAAAAATATCCTGAACGCACTGCTGTGTTGGACTTGAACAGGATGACCTAACAGTTACCTAATGGAAGCCAAGCAGGTCCTGAAGCAATGCAGTTTTCTACTCCATTACCAACTCAGAGTCATTGAGAACACCTAAACTGGTTATTTGTCTAAGTGGTTTTTTATTGGCAATAAAACTTTTAAGCTATGACTTATGTATTAGTACGTATTTTCTTCTTATTTGTTCCTTGCTCAGTCCTTGAGTCCAAATAGATGGAGCACAACAAAAAAAAAGTGCTTCTAACTCTCTGTGTTTCTACTGGCAGTTACTAGAATATGGTCTCAATCTCTTAGAATACTAGCAACCCTGCAGAAGAGGTCAGATTTCATACAAACCCCAGGGGGTTTAGTGATAGCAATTTAGGAAAGCAGAAAAATGTAAGTATTCTCTTCCACACATCAATGCAAACAGCTTAAAGGGAAACACAGCTGAAGCAGAAGGCTTGGCATCAAGAGAGACTCTGTGTAAAGAGGTGTTTCCAACTCATCATAGGGTGACAGTAATAAGTAGAGTAAATTTTTCAGGACAAATAGATTTGGTCATGAAATGGCTGCTTCTAAAACCAGTCAATCTGGCAGGCAGCCCAAGCAATGGAAATTCAGCTCTCTGGGCAGTCAGTGGAGGCAGGTAAGCAATTTCAGAAGGGTGAACCTTCTGAACAGCACAGAAGAGAGCAACACCTGTCTGCTGGCAGCTTCACAGCTCTGAATATGCACTTTATTCAGGACCACTACTGTGATCCAGAAGGATGTGTTTTCAAAGAGGCTTCTCATCTCAGGCATTCAAAATCTGTCCTTCCCTCCAAGTGCTTAAATAGTCTTGAAAAAGAGGAACTTCAGTGAAAACAGAACTTACAGATATGAAATAATTTTAAACTTCTATTTTACTCTCATCTTCTGTTTAAAATCACAGGTAGAAGCTACAGATAACTATTATAGGACCCTTTCTGAAATGAAGTGTGTTTTGCAGACTCATAGTCAGCGTGACACCTTGATGCTCACAGGAACAAGGGACACAGAGAGGAGTTCAGCAGAAAAAAAGAGTGCAAACTGTCATCACATCCTTCTTGTCAGGACTGACTAAGGAAACTTCACAGGACCTGCTGTATCAGAAAATTGCGTTTCCTGAGAATCTCTCTGTTCCCTGTGAACTGCCTCACCTTAATAAGATGTTGTCAGCATATTGAGCCCACTTTGAATCACAACAAAGCATTTCATTCTGACTCCTCTGACAGCACTTCTGAGCCAGGCATTCCAAACAATGCTTGGGTAAGACCATTATGTGTTTATTGACCCTTGAAATAATTGAATTTTAAACTTCCAGTCCATAAGGCTCTTCCAGCTTGCTTGTGCTTTGGACTCTTTCAGAGTGCAGAAACTGCTTATGCATTGAAACCTGTCTGCTTTTTTTACTCAAAACTGGTTTTCTGGTCAAAGAAGAGGACAGCAACCCACTAAATAAGGTGCTTACATGTAGCATTTCTCCACAGCATGCATATTATCTGAGTGCTTTAAGGAAGAGAACTTTTTATGTTCCAGGTTTGCCACTGACTGCAGAACTGGCTGATAAGGCAATAAGTATTTAGAATTATTATTATTAAAATTATTATTTATAATCAAAAAAGGGTTGCAGGTTTACTAAAACATTGCAGCAAACAACGCTCAAAATCCATTTTTGCAAGAGATTGGCAACATCAGGTCTCTTTTTGCTCAAAAAAATCAATGAGCTTTGAGTTGACAGTTATTTTTTATCTGCATCTAATGCACATCTTACACTACAAAATGTTTTCACTTATGTCCTGTGTGCTTAGTTAAACCTCAGTGCCTACTCTAGCAGTAAAGTAGGAGTAATTTAGAGGGTAGCTGTAAAATGAATTAGTAGAACAACAGTATTGGCTTGGCCAGTTTTCTCTAAATCACTGCTGCTGCTACAGCAGCTCTGTCATAACACCAGTTCTGACAAAACAATAATGCTATCAGGACATCAATAATAAGCTGCTCAAAGCTGGTGATTTTGTACTTTATACTGATTTCCTCTGTTTTACAGTCCCTTTTCTTCCCTCTCCCCTTTCCTACCCGTCCTCCTTTTCCCCTCTCTCTCACCACTACCTTACTCTTCCCTCCCCTCCCCTCCCTCCCTTTCCCGAACTTCCTCTCTCCCTCCCTCCTGACTCATGAAATCTGAAAATTCAATAAACAGAATCTAAGAAACACAAATTCCAAGGCAGTAAAAATAATTTTAAAAGCCTGAATGCTTAACAACATATTGAATTTTCACACCTGCATGCCAGGTGGGTGAACCACTTTGTGCTTTCAGAGGAGACTCACAGACCCTAAACCCACCCTGCAGGAGGATTTCGTGCTGTGACTACCCTGTCCTTTAACCCTGTCCCCATCAGTTGTCCATGGACTGAGTCAACTGTCCCATGTGCAGGATCAGGAAACAACAGCACCTGAGTCCATCTCTGAAATGCCCTGGGGGAAGTTCACTGTCTCTGCTAGCTCTGAGTGGGATTGCAGCTTCTTATTTTGCCCTCCTAAGAAAAGGTCTAAAACCTGATAGATGTAGATCCTTCCCTTTCTAGTCTTTCTTCCCTTTTCCCTCACTGGATTGAGCATGCTGGGACTGGGCACATCTTTAATCTCAAGGGTGGAAGTTTGTAACATTCCACCTCACAAATTAGGATTTGCTCCAGCAATACCTGCTGTTTCTAAAATAAAGCTTCCTATTTCATGGATGGCAAATACTCAAGTAACGTGAAATTGGAAGCATTGATGGGTAGTTTATGGGGTAGGTTCTCTTTAATAATTTTAGTGAAAACAGGTCAGCTTAATAGGTTCTCTTGAATGGGACAGAACTATTTTTACTTTAATTTTCTCCATTGCCAGAGAATCTACAAAAAGACTAGGATCTTCTTTTTTTGCTATAGATTTATCTGACTCATGCACATTGCAAGTCTGCTTTTGATCAGAAATAGTTTGTTGACTTTTTATTGTATTTTAGTTTGATAATATAAATGCAAATTATCCTATGTGTACCCAAAGAGGAGGAAAAAAATTATTTCTATTTTAAAAAGCTCCTTGGGGAAAACATTAAAATTTATCAGTGTAGGAAAAAAATATAAGTTTTCCTGCAAAGGTAAAGGTTGCTGTTGTAAAGCTAATTATTTTAAAACTGGACATCTATTTTCTAGTTTCATTTTCATTTTTTCATATTTTCATTGTTTCATGGTGTTTAATACACTGAGCTCACCCATGGCTAAAATTAATTACTCTCCTTTGATAATCTACAAAATATTACAGTGGATAGTAATCTTGTTAGCAAAGAGAAGTGGGAAGCATAATGTTAAGTCATATGTGTTTAGTTTTTTCAAAGCCAAAACAGAGTATAACAGAGTCATAGAATCCAATGAGATTGGAAAAGTCTTTTAAGACCATTGAGTCCAACTTGAACATCTAACACTGAAAATTTAATAGTTCCGATCCTTGGTTAACATGTAAGTAAATACTGAAAGAAGGCATGGAAATACTTCAGCTAACATTCTGCTAAAATAGTCATGGAGTTATATCACCTGCAAAGTTTAAGCTTTTAAAAATAATCTAAAATCTCTCTACTAGATTTCCTATCTTCACTTTAAAAATGCTTTTCCAGCCATTGAGGTAAAGTCATTATTGAAATGTTTAAAATGCAGAGCACTGACGTGCTCCTTGATATCATGGGTTAGAGGAGTAAAAATTATTGATTAAAGCTAAAAAAGGCTAATGCCAGAATATTAAAAAATCTGCAGGATTCAGCAGGGGATTGATAATAATAATATTGTAATAATTTCTCAGCTGCTCAGTGATTATTCATAAGGAAAAAGACTGCAGACATCTACTTACAGACACTACCTACAAGAGATATCTTCTGCTTCACTAATTTTGAGAGCTGCAATCAATCCATGAAGATGTTTTTCATACAGGTACATGATCCTACTTATATGCAAGACTTTTCCTCATGCAAATACATGTTGGACCTGGGTTTTCTCCTTACCCAAAAACTGGACAAAAAAAAAAACAAACCAAACCAAGCCAAAGCAAAGCAAAGCAAAGCAAAGCAAAGCAAAGCAAACCAAACCAAACCAAACCAAACCAAACAAAAAAAACCAACAACAACAACAACAAAAAAAAAAAAAAAAAAAAAACAAAAAAAAAAAACACCAAAAAAAAAAAAAAAAAAAAAAAAAAAAAAAACCAAACCCAGATACATTCTAACTGTCCAGAGTAAATTAAAGTACAAAACTGGATTCACTAGGATGAGACCTAATGAAGCTGTCTGGGTCTGGATAGGAAATGTTCCATATCCTCAGATATTTCATGTGTTTCAGAAGTTGGTTTTTTTTCATTCTTGAATAAAATCCAGAGGTTTTGATTGTGTCTAAAACAAATTAATCAGAAATAGACAGGCACAGCTGCAAGGTTTTCACTATTGATGCAATCATAAGTTTAAGCTTAAATGTGGGTATTTTTAGAGTATGATTCAAGCAATAAAAGAGGTAGTTTACACATCCTAGTAACTAAATCAGGTTCTCAACACTCACTTAAAAATCAGTATTCTAAGTTCCCTGTCCCCCACCAATGTTTGATTTAGAAAAACTGAATCAAAATTGCAGAAGAATTTTGCCTTGCCCTCAAGGTGCTTGATAGCGATGAGATGAAGAACAATCCATGTGCTAATGAGAATAAAATTCATGAGTGGGAAAAGCACTTTTAGTCAAAAAGAGGTCTGGAGTTTTTATGACAAAATATTCTACTGCCTTCACTGAGCCCTCCTCCTGTAACCCACATGGCTACCAAAACAAAGCTCTTAAGGGTGTCACTAGTGCACAATGACTGCACAATATATTTTCTGCTTTTACTGGGATGTGGAGCAGCAGAGAACCAAAATCTGACAAAGGCAACAAGGAAAGGAAACCTGTTAGCATATTGTGATAAAGTGCCTGTGAAATGGTCAGCATAATACCTGTATTTTAAAGTGTTAGGGCAGAGCAAAGACAATCTGGCAAAAGATGAAAATTGTTCTTTTTTTGTGAATAAATATCATCTAAATGAGCAAAAAAATATAAATAGGAGAAATTAGAGAGAATACATTGTTCTCAGAAATACAATTTGAAAAAAATTAGTTTATAAAAAGGATGGGTGTTTATAAGCCTTTTAATGCATTGCTGCAAGGAGGCTAATGAGAATCTATATGCAGCAAAATACATGGAGAGTTTATGCTGTTTACACTGAGTTTTTCTTCAACATAAAAGTTTAAGTAAATGGAGAACAGTAAGTGCCACAAATCTACCAACAGAAAACTCTGTGAGAAAAAACAAAAGACCATTTTTAGAAACCTTGATGATGTCCACAGTTAGGAAACACTTTAAGGGCAGACTCGTGCTTCTAACACTGATAGTAATAAACCTCTATTTATGTCTTTGACAAAATATCAGATTTATTTGTCTCACAGTGTGGGGTCAATTGCTGTTAGAGTGAGATGTGGCACAGAAAAGAGAAAAGTCAGAGAAGTGTGTTTCTGCTCCCTTTTGCCACACAGATCATTAGGCTGCCCTGCAGGGAGCATCTCCTGCCACAGCCCAGTGAGCTCTTTTGGGTGACGTGTGGTGGATGCTCTGTTCAGCCAGCTCCACAAATGCACAGGCCATGAGAGAGAAGAAATTTCCAAAAATATAATTATGGCTTCATTTTTGTTTTTCTATAAGTACTGACTAACTCAGTTTGAATCACTCACTTTACTCTGGATTTGTCCATGGGCAGTTGGAGAAGAATTTTTCCATGGGCACCACTGACTTCTTGATAAATTCAAATTCAAAACAAAATGCAACTCAAAAACCACCCAGATGAGAATGAAAATTTAAACAGCTTTCATTATAAAGAACCATTTAACCAGAATCTTTAGGTTACAGCTAAGGGCAGCCTTCACAAATGCAACCACAGCTGTGTGTTCCCTGTCTGTGGCTGGGAGCAACTCCCATTTTTAAGTTTGTTTAAATCAAACAGTAAATTAAAATCTAACATGTCTCCAGACATTGGTCTGTGCTACTCCATCTCCAAGCTCTTCTCCATTTCATACCTACCATGCTCCATTCCTTTCCTTTCTGGGATTTGTTACCCTCTATTTTTTTATACAAAGAGCTTATTCTGCCTTGGGAGTCCTTGGAAGCCACCAGTCAGCTGCCTGAGGAAATCCCCAAGTTTCTTGATGAATTCACTCTCCTCTAGTTTGTGTCAAGCCGTCCAGTCCCCAAGGCTTCCTCCTCCTCCAGCAAGTAAATTTGCTGCTTACAAAGTTACCTTGGGGAACAAACCTGCCCTCTGCCATGAGCCTTGTCCCCCTCAGTGCTGTCTTTTAACTTCATGATTCCAGTCCTGAATCCAAGTCCTTCAAGATGTTTTTTGCAGACATTTACAAAACAGAAAGAGAGAGAGCATGCAATTCAACAGCATTCGTTGTAATGTGCCCTTTCAGGGTGAAGACAGTTTGAAATTAAACCAGCTGGAGCTTGACATGTCAGTCAAACCAGCTTGTGAAGAGCTGTGTTCTTGACTGACACGTTTTTCTGCCTTGGGTCAGTACCAAGGTACATGAGCTGCCAGGGAAGCGTGAAGCTTATGAGGCTTTCAGATAAGTTCACTGCTGAAATCAGTCCACACAATCCACAAGTCAGGGTCTCATTTCCACCTACACAGTTAATGGCATGAGGTTTGGGGCTTGCCTTCTTAACAGACATAAGCTTTACTTCTTTGTGTATATTTAGCATTTCTTAACACACAACAGGCCAGCTTCTTAGCTGTTATGAAATGTATTCAATGCCAGAAGGGACTGGACCCTGTACTGGCTGTCTATGTAAGGAAATCTTGGATAATTATCTTGTTGACAAAAGCACATGGAAGACAGTGGCTTCAGATGTTAAAAATTTAAGCTGCTTATCACACACATTTTTTGTCAGAAAAGTATTATTAACCACTAGAACACTAGGTAGGTGCAATGGCAGTGAAGATTATCCCATTTCCTATTCCTTCGAATAAAACAGGTATTTTTCTGTAATCTGCTCCAGTTCCAGTAAAGGTCATCATGTTTGACACAGGAATAATCTGCTGAAATTCTGAGGTTCATTTTGCATGGGAAGAGAGGCATGTTGATTGCAATAATGGCCACTCTGTCCCTCAAATCTGTGAAACTATTAAGTCCATGGAACAACGCCAGCTCATAGCCAGCTGCTAATGTGAATTTGAAGAAGACAGGCCTACAGTGGGGCTGTGCCTCATCAGCTGTAAGAGTCTCTATAGTGTGTTCCTCATTTGGTAGATACAAACACAAACTCAGCTGTTCAGGCCACTGCATGGGGAGTAGCATTTTTTAAAGCCATGACTCAGGAAAAAAAAAAAAAAAAAAAAGTAGGTGCTATTCTAAAATCAGATGTGAAAACATTAAAGAGAGAGCCTCAAAAAAAGGGCACAGACTACTTAGGTAGAAGACACATGGGAAAGAAAACAGGATTTTCTTGTGCTCTTACAGTGAGTGTCCATAGGTTCAGAAGAGCACTTTCAGAAAAAACTCGTGCAAAAGTCTTCCTTCACACAACGCTGTGATGTATCAGAAAACTCACTTCAATATGTGTGAGAAGCACATGGTAACACACCTGGCACAGCAAGGAACAATGCTGTTCTGCTTCACATTGAAGCTCTCAAACCCCAGGCTGCTGGTCTTTGCTAGAAAGCCAAGTGTGATGTTCTAATAACTTTAATTTCTCCAGCTTGTGCAAGCTGATTATACCACACAAATTCATGGGCCCCTGCAATAAAATAACACCCAATGACAGCATAGTTTTTAACCTGTATTTGCTGATTAGAAAGCATAGCAAATGAAAATTGCATTTAGAGGTGCATTGCTACATCATTCTTGTGACACTTGCTGGTGCTTTTCGTGCTACTCATGTCCATGAAGTGTTCATAAAAGGAACCTGTTGTAAAATAGTTTCATGGTAACTTGATTTCAATCAGCATTGAATGATGAATTGGAGCATCGTTAAATGCAATGCAAATAACATCTCATAACATCTTCTCTTAAGATGTAAAATAAAAACTAGGAACCTCTGTACAGTATACAGGAATTACACCACAGTGTTCTTTTGCATAAAGTCAAAGCAGCTCCTGGTATTCTCAAAACTATTTTGACCCTTTGCTTTTAGTAAGAGGGATGTCTCTCCCACCTTCACACACAGAATATTTAAACAATATTTCATTCCTTCTTTTTTTTAGTCATGTGGCAGCTCTGCACATAAAAGCATGTCCCATGCACACACTGCACTCAATTCCTGAAAATAAAGAACACACTAAAGTTGCTTCTAGCCAGAGCTCATGGAAGCTCTTGGTCTGTAACTCTGCATGTCTTTGAACTCTGTAAAGCAAACATCTTCTCACAGTAATTTTACATATAATGATATAATAATACAATTCATCAGTTGAAAGAGGATATGACTTATCTGCTGCTAAGGTCATAAATGAGGATTTTAATGATGTGAAGTGTTACATCTGAACTTGCAGGCATCAGAAGAAGCATTTAATTGATGAAGTATTTATGAAGTATCAAGCATCACTTACTGGAAATGCTTTAATTTATGACTAATATAAAATCCAACTTCCTAAATAGGTTAGCAACAACAGAATTCTGTGGGAGATACTGCTGCCATCAGCCCCTGTCTGCAGATTCAGCTGCAGGGTTTGCAGTTTGTTATTTCATCTCTTCTGGTGGAAAATAAGAATTATATTCTGATCCTCTCTTTAATCTGAGGGGTGCCAAGGCTAACCAGAAAAGCAATTAATGCACAAGTGATGTGCCATAAAGAGACCACCTCCCAAGGCACGGTATTCACTCACTGCCATGCCCCAGTCTCTGGGAAGGCAAGAGTGAAGGCACTCACCTGGGCCTCCAATTCCAGTTCTTCCCAATCAGAGGAAGCAGGACATAACATCTCACAGGACACATTCTAAGAACGAGCCTCCAGCACCAGCTTCTTTCAGCTTTAACACTGTGGAGGGTGAGAAAATACCCATCCACCCCTGCCGGTTACCCTCAGCAGGAGGAAGGGAAGTGGGATGGGGAGCAGTGTAGGCCCAGAGGGCTGCAGGGATTTTGCCTGCTGCTGCTGCAGGCGAATCTAGCTCAACTTTGTGAAGAGAAGTTTAATTTATAGCAGTTAAAACCAATGCAGATTTTAACAAAGACAAAACACACCCCGGCACCTTTCCCCCAGGGCCTGATGCTCCCCCCAGGCCCCTCACCTGGAGGCCTGCAGGGACAGGTCCCCCTCAGCCCTCTCCTGTGCAGCTCTGTCTGCTCACGCTCTCACCAGACCTGCATTTATTGAATTAATTCAATAAAGCTTAAAAGTGGTCTGATTTGTCAGTCTTCTAAACACTCCCATCACAGCAGGCCAGAAATCCTTGAGCCCAAAGAGAGGAACCTGGGGAGCCCATTGGTGTTTTGAGGAAATTGGAGCCACATGTGGGACTTTGGCATCCTAATACACTGCCCAGTACATCCCATAAAGCACATGGACCCTCTCAAGAGGCTCATGAAAATTTAGGAATTTGAATTGTTATAGAATCATAGAATCACTAAAGTTGGAAAATATCTTTGAGATAATTGAGTCCAATCAATGGGCTGGTGCTGTAGGAGACATAATTTGGGTTGCTATAGTAAACTGTAACAGTGTGAAAGGGCTCTGACAGACCAGGAGGAAATAAGGTGGAAGTATAGCATAGCTGAGCAAAGAAGGGGGGAAAATCAGGTGAAGGGAAGGTAAAAATGAAGTGATATTTCCAAAACAAAATTTTCTCCAGTTTCAGAAGTAATTCAAACACATAAATGACCAAAGTTTCTTGGTGGAAAAATAAGTAAAAAAAACTGATGGGATTTATTATTACTGAAAGCAATTGCAAACCCTCTTATTTTTATATACATGAGATAATGGCAATATGCAGAACATCGGCATATCCACAGGGAGTGGGAAGAAATACCACCAAGAAACAATGTTCAAGTAGGATTTTTCAGGGAAAAAGAAACTTGTCCATGTGTTGAAGGCCTCCCTCTTACCTCCTTCTCTATGTATAATATACCAAGGCATAATAACTCAGCCCTGGAGAATTTTGTTGGGATGATTTCAGAAGTAGCAACCTGTAACTGGACACCTGACCCTTTGCTGAACTCCTACAGGCACCAGGGCTACAGTGACATCCACTTTTTTGTGACCCTGCTGAGCAGCCAGCCTCCTCTCAGCTCAGTTCTACTTGTTGTGGGGACTGATGGTCCTTCCCTGCCATGAGGTGACACTCACATGGTTGGATGCCTGCAGGTTACTTGGGTAGGACTTCCCCATTCACCCCCAGCAAGTCTGGACCCAGCTCCTTGGACACAGCAGAGCAGAAGTCACTGCAGGAAAATCTGTGCTGTGGATGGCACCCCCTGCTGACACCAAAAGTGTGGCATTTTGGAATATATCACCACCTACTTTTCATCACCAGCCCAGAGAGTTGCCCAGTTGTCTTCTGAGCACTTCTTCAGTGAGGCTTGGTGACTCCTGTGGCGCAATCCTGGTTTGTGGAAAGAGCAAAAGAGACTCAGGGTGGTCCTGTTGCTTCCTACATGCTTTCATCAGGAATTCCCCTTTTATGGAATGAATCTGAACTATAATTTAGGCTCTATCTCAAAAATTAGGCCTACATTCTCAACATTCTTCTGCCATTGCAGGGGGAAAAAATCAAACAGATGTATGAACTCAGTAGGACTCTTTTTTTCTGCAAAGAGGATGAAATTGAGAGAGTCAGAGCAGTAAAAGGCTTCTTCTAGCTGGCTGAAAGTGACAGCATGCAATTTGTACAAGTTACTGACAAACTGCAAAACAATTATGTAGTACAAAAAGCATTCACATGTTAAATTTACCTCACTTGCTAAGGAACAAAGGCTTGCAGGAAGTAGAAGAACCAAGCCCCAGGAAAAGATCATATTTTCCCCTTTACTCAATATTTTGTTGCACTGAAGGCCAAACTCTAGTTTGAATTCAGCTCCAGAGTAGGCCAATAAAGTTTGTGGCTGGGAACATTTTGCCATTTCAGCACAGAGTGTTCCTGCAGCTCCTGGCTGTTTGGAGAGGACTAGGAGAGAGAGGAACAAAGATGTATAATGGGAATAGCCAGAAATCCTGGAATAAAATCAGGTAAAATTTTTCTTACACCACACAGTGCAAGAGAAAAAAAAAAATAAAGGAGGTGGCTGAGGAGTTCAGAAAAAGGAATAATTTGAGTGGGTTAGATAGACTAAATCAGAATGGCTCGGGTGGCATTCAGGTATTCAGACAGATTAACAAGTTAAAAGGTTTCCTGTTTTAGACAGGACAGGAAAGAATATACCAAATGGGAAAGAATGTGAGCATTTCTCTGTTATTTAAATACTTACAGCTCCCTTCAGCCTATTCCTAGCATAATGTGAAAGAGAAATGTATCTGTCACCAATTGCATGGGCAGCAGTGGCTACATTCCCCCTCCTCCCCCTGATCCTCCAATTCCCAGTCATTGGCAAATATGATTTGTATTTTGTGCAGCAGTTGGGGTGTTCTCTTTTGCAGTTTCCTATGAATATAAAGATCCCCTGAAAATTCAAACCAATGCACATTTGTATTACCTAACTATTGATTTATTCTAACTACCATAATGTTAATTTTTATTTTGAAACTGAGAGTTTCCCAGTTAGTTTTTGTTTGTCAAAAACAAAGCTTTTTTCTCTTTTTGTTTTATTTTTACTTCCAAACATCCAACCATCTCTTTTCTCTTAACTGCAGCATCTTTTTGTGTTCTCTTCACACCCTATTTTCCCATCAAAAACTTTAGTCATTCCTGTGTTTAAATTAATTCTGAAAACAGAGGAAGTTTTTGTTTGCAAACACCATTTCATATTTTACCTTCCCTTCACCTGTTTTTCCTTCTTTCCTTGTTTAACTATTCTACAGTCCAACTTACTCTCTCCTCTCCAGGAGCAAAGTAGGGAATGTTGTTTATAAGAAGCTAATCATGAACCTGACCTCCAAAGAAATGTGTCTGTCCCCTCTCTGACTTTTAGAGGTTTGCCAGGGGTAAGAAAAGTTGGTCACCTGGAAACTTGTGTTCTGAAATCATTTAGTAAGCACTGGAATGCAGCAGAGGGAAAGAAAATTAGAACTAAAGCTGACTGACTATTCAATTATTAATCCTATTCATAAAGAATTCAGCCTCTGTTTTGTTTAGCAAATAGTTTGGAAACCTGTCCATTCCTCCCCTGTGCAAAATGTTTGGTATTTGAAAGGTCTGAAAAGTGGTTTTCAGCTTAAATGTTTGTCTATGCTTTCTTCCTTCACCATTTGCTTTTGATGTAGCATGGTGTGTATACACTTGGTTCAGGCAACAATCAAGACACCACAGCTGGAAAATTTTAAATGGAATTATATCACTGGGGGTGAAGACAGTACACCAAAAATATTTTCAAGATAATTTTTACGATTTGCCAGCCATGGTGAAAAATACCATCTGACTGAATTCACCCACATTTTACTCAGGTAGATAAATTCAGACTGACAGCTCAAGATCACACATCATCCAGAAAGGTCTTGAAAAACTCCAGAGACAGGATGGAAAAATTTACCAGTTTTTTCTCACAGCTGCCTTGGGTCCCTGCTCCTCTGCCAGACTCGCTACACTGTAGTTTCTTGTATCTTTTTTTGAATCAGAATCTTCCCCTTTTCAGATTATAACGATTGCTGTTTGGCACATACCAAACCAAGTAAGATTTTCTTAGCATCAGGCTCACAGAACTACAGGATGGGCCAGGTTGGAAGGGACCACAGTGGTCAGCTGGTCCCACCTCCCTGCCCCAGCAGGGCCATCGCAGAGCGCAGGGCACAGGATTGTGCCCTGGTGCTTCAGAAATATCCCCAGTGAGGGAGATTCACAGCCTCTCTGGGCAACCCCATCCTTGACCCTGATCTCATCTCCAGGTGTCCTTTAAGGAATTGGGCTCTTGAAAAGTCTGGTTTGTGTTCTTGCTCTTTACAATTTAAGACAGTGGGTCAGTTAAGCCTTTTAAAACTATTTAGATATGGGATGCATGCAAACTCCCCTCCATTCTGGCCCTTTTAAGAAGATAATTTTACAAAGAGCTAATACGGAAGAAGACCTCACATAATGGTGAGTTGTTCTAAAATATTTGTCATTACTTAATTTCCTGACCCTAACACAGAACCCTTACTGTGACTTTTCCCCAAAAGTATGCACACACACACTATAAATCCACACATCCACAAGCTTTTCCATAGAGACAATAATAAATGAGCAGCAGAATGGAAGAGCAAGTAAATCACTTATGTGATACAATTAACCTCTTTGTGTGAGTCGAGATAATCAACTCCATAAATTAATTTAAGGAATTATTGACCAGTCAATAGCTCTATAAAAAGGGACTTGAGAATGTATCAGCAAAGCTCTGCTGCTCCAAAACAAGGATGCAAAACAGTGGATGACACAAACCAAACTGGCCACGCCAAAGCAGAAAAAACTATACCTTGAAATCTAGGAGTACAGAAAAAAATAAAGCCCCTGGTACTCACTATATAAAAATTGAAAAAAGTCGGGCTCACTTAGACTAGAGAGCAGAATAACAGTCTTAAAAGATGGGAAAATTGCTCCAGAGTTGTGTAGAGTGAGCGATTATCTTAAACTACATCATGAGGTTGATTTTTTTTTTTTTGTCTTGAACTCAGATAATTAGCTTTTATCCTGGAAAACGAGAGGTATCTTGTCTCATGGCCTTGCCTTCCTTGTTAATGATCTTTAGCTAATTAGAAGTTGGGAAAGTAGAAGCTGACAATGTACTCAGAGACCAATTGACACAGAAGTCATCTGCATGACTGAGAAAATAAGCCCAGGCTGATCATAGCCTGTAAATCATCCCCTTGCTGCAGTGCTCCAGAAACAATGAAGATAAATAATTACACTTTGCAAAACAAGAGCTACTTTGCTCCTCCTGTCAGGGAGCTCTATTTTATAAACCTGGTACTAAAACTCAAAACTCAGCTTATGTCAGTGCAGAGTGAGCCCTCAGTGCTGCTCCTAGCATCTGTGCAGAGCCACATCGCTGTTTAGATGCATGCTCTGAAAAGCTGTCTTAAAGCCATAATTATTTTTTTCTGCTATCAAGCATACTGTTTTCTCCAGAAAAATGTCTTTTATCTAGGGCTTTTTCAGTATTCCTATTAAAACCAATTCTCAACATTTATCTGTTTAATGTATTTTAATTTTCTTGCTCTTATTCTCATTTTTGGCCATTTATTTTTCTTCCTATCTTTTAAAATACTAACCAAATAACCTGCTAGTGACAAGACATCCTAATAATATCATACTGTATGTCCAGAGCAAAAGTTATGAGGAAAACTGAATGGTAAAAGACATTCTCAGCCAATTAATTCACTTAAAAAGCAAAATGTGGACATCTTTTATAGCAAATGATAGTGATAAAGATCCTTCTGGACTGTAGTCTCTAAAAGCTGATTTCCACAAATGCTGTTTCCATAAGTGCTGTCATAAAGTTATACCCAAAAGTCAAATTCAGCTGCTGCACACTCTGCAGCTCATTTAACAGTACACAGGGAAACTAATCACTAATTTGTCAGAACAGAGTAAAACACTGGTGCAGAAAGTGGCTTCACACAATCTGCCTTTAGGCAGGTTTAAAATCAGGAAGTCAGAGAAGTGGGTAACTAAACCATTAACTCGGGTAGGATGGAAAACAGGGCTCCTCTCTACTGGTGAAAGGAAACTCCTAGTCCCGGAGCTTTCCCCTTCCCACTTGGACACTGAGCATCAAAGCACTCTCAGAAAATTTCTGAACTCCGGGGAATGGAATAGCAGCAAAATCCTCTGCTCTTCCTTCAAGCACTATGGTCAAAAAAACACACAAAAAAAACCCCCCAAAAAACAAACAAACAAAAAACCCACCACCGAACAAACAAATACACAAACTAACTAAGAAGGTCCAACTCCCAAATTACCAAAGGCCTGCTACTTTTACCCCTGAGGCAACACTAAGGTAAACAAAAGATGCAGGAAGGTGGCAATTACTGTCTCTTTGTCATAATCATCCCCAGGCGTTTTGTGTCTAGTTGTGCAACCCTTTGTGAAAGTGGTGACTGTTTATTTTAACAGTACTGCTGTGGAGTTGCTGACCCTCCCCATGCTCCCCATTCTGAGAATGCAAACTGGAGAATCCTCTGGTGAGACTCACCGCTACTTTGGCAGCCTGAGCTTCATCTTGTGCTTGTGTTCAACACCAGAAATACAGAACCTGTAATTTCAAACACCTATCAAAGAAAACAGTGGATAAGGCAAGAAAATGTATTTTAAATAGTGGATACCAATTTTCTTTGCCTGCTTTGGACTATCAGACTTTTTTCTGTCTCAGCTGTACATGTGTTTAACAAATGGCTATGTCAGAACTGTTTATTGTTAAACAGCATAAAAAGATGTCATGCCCTATATGTCGTGATGGATAAAAATGAGCTAAGTAGTTGTGGCATCAAATTTAAATTTTTAAGGCTGTCTCAATTTCTCCTAATCCAAATTAATTTGTAAATCTTATTAAACCAAAATTGTACCTCAGCTAAATCCTACCACAGTGCTGTTTCTAAGCAAACAGTGCTTTTTTCCTTGGCTTGGTAAAGCTGAGACTCAGAGAGCCTTACTCAGTAAAACTGCAGCATGTTTGAGTGCACATATTGTATTCAGTGGGACCTGAAACAACAATAATGTGTATTCCCAAGAATGGGCAACAGTGATTTAATGCTTTGAATAAAGCATAGTAAAAACATTAATCAGAGATCTGTAAAAGTTTCATGTCACATGATTACAATTGATCAAAATTTTTACAGCCTGGTGTAGTCCTGGGAAGACTTTACAGGCTCTTGCACATAAAAATCTCTTTTTTTCAAGCATGTTCTGAAACCATCACTAGAGCAGAGGCTCGTGCTGGGGAGCTGGGTAGGAAGGGACATCTCAGATGTCAGCACGTCTTAGTAAAGCTGACCTATGTCCATTAATAAAGCAATTCCTGCATGGCAGGAGGCACATAAAACTCTAGTACCTTCCTTGGTCTGGGAAACTCCTGATGAGGAAGAGCAAGCAATTACACCTTCAAGTCCTTGTTATCACTAATATGATAAAAGCTGCCTTATTTTCTCAAATGAAGTTGTAAATAGACAAGAAAAAAACAGACAGAAAAATTAAAATCTTCCCTTAGAATAAGCCCTAAAGGTGAGAAATACCATGTTATTTATTTGCTTTAAGTCACTTACAGTGCAAATTCATTAGTCTGAAATTCTCAGGACACAATGAGAGATTCTATCAAGAATAATCTGCTTTCTTTTCTGTAAACTCTGGTTTTTGAGTTAACATGTCATTTATGATCATACATTATGCAGAGGGCCACAAATGGAGGAATTTGTTCAGCTATGTCATTCTAATACATTTAAAAATAAGGTGTTTCTCATTTTCATGGCTTCTATATTCAGCTTAGTTCAAGCTAATAGAAACTACACTATCTCTGATATTTGACATTCTAATTGCTCTACTAAAAACTGGATTAATATTGATCTCATGAATGATAGTCTGCCAAAGGCGTGACAGCTCTTCTGTCAATCTTTAAAAGAGAAGACAACATAAGGCCTCTCCAGGGAAAAAAAATAGATTCTGAATGAGAGGAAAAAAAATCTATAGTTAGAATTATTGAAAAACTCAAAATTATTTCACCATCTTTTTAGCTAAGAATACTTTCATATTTCATTGCTTGTGAAACTGGAAAGAACATTTCTAAAATACAAAGTTAAGATGATCTGCATGCTTCCTGTAGTCAAATTTTTTGAGAGATGAAAGTAAAACCTTTTTCATCATTATCATTTTGCATAGTACAGGTGAAAAGACTTTAAATCTGAGTCGCTTAGTTATTGCTGTGGGTTCTCAAGGGAGGAAGCACACAGATACAAAAAAAAGGTGAGAGAGAAGTGGGATAAAAAGCCCTGCTGTGATTGACTGCAGTGATTTACTTCATCTCCCTCTACACAGATCTCCTGTGATCTTGATTCACCACTCACCAGTTGTTTTATTGTGATGATTAGAGTCACGCTTATCAAAGCCAGACTTAGGTTTTAACTAGAGCAAAATGGCTAATTCAGTGATCCAGGGAAGAATTTATTTAAAAAAAAAAAAGGTTTTTCTTCCAGGTCATGCTGTGAAGAATTGCAGACAGAGGCAAGGACATCTGAAAAGTGTTAAAACTGCTTACAACAATGTGTTGATGGCATGCCAGTCAGCAATGGTCTCTGAAAGGAAGGAATTAGTAGCTGGGCTTCAAATTCAATCTTTGTGCAATTATTTCACAGTTGCTTAGGTGGCAATTCTGCCAGGTGTGTTATTGTGAATGTAGCCTCTCGTTAATGCTTCAGGGAACCCAATTTTCATGCTCATTTATTTATCCAGTAATTTTTCAGTGGGCTGGCGTAGGTCCCCTTCAAGGAATGCCCTAAATCCAGGCCTTGCCGAGGCTGGGAGTGTAAGAGGGTTATCCCAGATAGTGGGCAGAGGTGACCTGGCCACACAACAACCTGAGGAGTTTGGTGAAACCCCAACTCACCAAACTCCTCTGCACTGAAAGTTTGTGAGTAATTTTCAGCAAAACTACCCTGTATCCCATTTTATGGTTTGTTTCATACACCTTCCCCAGCTTGAAGACAATCTCTTCAGTAAAATACATCCTTTATGTCTGAGAGAGGTTTTTAATTACTGCTGTAACATTACCACATTCATTCATGCACCCTATGTTAGTAAAGCTCCCAGTTTTCCAAGAAAAAAAATTCCCTTTTCCCCTCTTGTTGTTTGTCAAAGTCTTGTTGAATGGAGAAAAGGTGGAAGAAAGACATTAAAAATTCTGCAGGTTTTAATGTTTTGGTTTTGGTTTTGTTTTTGTTTCTGTTTTTTGGGGTTTTTTTTGGTTGTTTTTTTTTGTTGTTGTTTTTGTTTTTGTTTTTGTTTTTGTTGTTGTTTTTGTTTTTGTTTTTGTTTTTGTTTTTGTTTTTGTTTTTGTTTTTCCTTTCCATAAGGGAGCCACTTCCATTTCTTTGCATAGATCATCAACCAGCTGGTAAGTGTGTGAAGTTTTAACCCTAAACTGAATAAATAGTCCAGGAAATAATGAGGTTGTTTAATTAGATGGTGCATATGTAGTTCCTCTTTTTAATTTCTAGCTTTTTCATTTTCTTTTCATTTTCTAGCTGTCCAACAGGACACACTTAGTGGTGAATGTAAAGCATTGGTGTAATTTGACCTGCTATTAGGCAAATCTAATACTCAGTGTTAAAATTACCTACATGATATAGACAAGCATATATTAAGCTTCCCAACAATTAGTACTTTTCTCTCAAAGAGAAATCTGTCTTTTAAACACTATTACATAACAAAATATGGTTTAACTGCTCAATATTATTCCTAGCAGAAGAAGTGATTCTCAAATGTTTGCAAATTACTTGGTTATGAAATAGAAATTTTTCTTTGCTATCCAAATTTTAATCTTGGGGAAGTGTGTACAGTTCTCCTAAGGGATTGTGTCTCTGTGGTGTTCTCTCAAGAGCACAAAAGGAAATAAATAGCCATTAGAATGGTTATTTATAAAAAAAGTGAAAACTATTTCTGACAAAATAATCTGTATTGTGTTCTAGCTGCTAGGACTGTTAACTGTACCACAGGAAGAACAGAGAAGAAAATCCCATCACAAAGACAGATTTGTGTAATTCTTCAGAAAAAAATGTACGCCTTTGCAATGCTATGGTTGTTTTTAATCTAAAGCTACTTTAGACTTTTTCATTCAACTTGGGTAAGCTTGATTTAGGAGTGCAGCTCTAGGTCAAAGAAGACTAACAGTATCCAAGCAACAAGTGATTAAATAAATTATACTTTTCAAGTTATCTTGCAGAAGAAGAAGGTTTACCTGGCAAAAGTGAAAATAAGTGGGGGGAGAACACAGCAGCTCAACCCAGATTCTATATGTATCACATTCCATCTAAACATTCAAGTTATCTTGCAGAAGAAGAAGGTTTACCTGGCAAAAGTGAAAATAAGTGGGGGGAGAACACAGCAGCTCAACCCAGATTCTATATGTATCACATTCCATCTAAACATACAGTATATTTCTGAAGAAACTTTGAAACCTGAAAACACAGCCTGTCAGCAATGAACCACAATTTTTCTGTGAGGGAGATTATTTGCACACACCTGATGTAACATGATTCTTCTCCTTCTTAGACCTCATCCTACTGAATATTTTGCCACGGGGGAGAAAAACAGAAAGAAAGCATTTGTTATTTGCTCTCTCTGGAGGGATCCTCCATTACAGTTCTAGGGAAAAGGATGAAGTTAATATATTGCACAATCATCAAAGCTGTAGCTGAACTTTATGTATTTAATGTCATGGATTCTTGGCATCATTTCTTGGTGGTGGTTTGGTTTGGTTTGGTTTGGGGGGGTTTGTTTTTTCTTTTGTTTTTCACACATATTTTCCTAATGTTTTAATGGTCCAAAACACCAAGTTTCCCAAAGTATTCAGAGCAGATAAAAAGTTAATACGGAGATCTTAAAGTTCTGCACAGAATCATCTAGAGGCAAAGGGTACAGGGTTCTCATTATTATTCAAATTCTAATATCACTTGCAGAAGTTGTTATTACATCATCATCTTCTTATCTGCCCTGTGGCATACATATAGCAATGCATCTGATTAATATACCAACCTGTTTTTTAATGTTCTGCACATCCAAAAAACATTAAAACAAAGTAGGATTTAATTAATCATCATTGAACATGTTTTCAATTTACATATTTTCAATTTTGTATCACCTGAATTCTGTAAGAGTGAAGACTCCTTAATCTCAGAAATGCCTTTCTACAGGAACTTTCTTTTTTCTGGCTAACAACTTCCTACCTGTTTGAAATGGAAATTTTTTTTTAAATTTTGAGTAACATGAACATTCCACAATTAATTCCAGAGTTAATTTCTGATGGCAATAACAGCACAAAACTTCTGTTTCTGCAGCTGTATGCTTAGATTCTAGAAGCATAAAAAGATTGGGAATCCTTCATAAGGTAAGAAAATTTTTTGCATTGAATCAAGCATTGAGAAATTGTATGGGGGAAAAAAAACATAAGAGGGAGAAATTTGCATTTACTTCAGTTCTGTGTCTCTTGAGTCACACCTGGGCATCCTAACCTCTGAAATAAGTGCCACAGGGAGAAAAAAAGAAGATTCATAAACACAGATTCTCCCTACCTCATGTTCCAGCATTTTCATAGGGTGGGTTTTTTTTTTGTTGGGATTTTGTTGTTGTTGTTGTTGTTGTTTTGTTTTGTTTGCTTTTGGAGTTTTTTATTGGGTTGTTTGTTTGGTTTTTTTTCAGAGGGACTGTTTTGTTTGTTTGCTTGTTGTCTGGTTTGTTTGTTGTCTGTTTGTTGTGGTTGTTGTTTGTTTTTTCAGGTTTTTTACAACACACTTGCAAGCGCATCCACGGAACTGAAACAGCTCAACCCTGCTTTTGCACAGCTGCTCTACTGAGTGCTACCAGCCACACAATTTTCACTTCTCATTCAGCCAGTTTACTGGAGTTGAAGGCACTCCACAATATAATTTTGGACACTCCTCTTTTCTTGGCAAATCTACAGGGGGAAAAGAGTGCTTGGTTGAATGGGCAGGACAGAAATTTAAGAAGCTGCCTGCCTGGAGTTTAGAAATGGCACCTGTTTGCAATAAAAAGAAGTGCAAGGCAAAACCAGATTGTGTCTATAACATCATGCAGAACCTAGGAATTAAGCCCAAGGAAGAAAAGCCACACACCTGATCCCTGAAGTAATCAAGGAAGAAGGAAAAAGGCAGATCAGAGTGAGAAGCAAAGAATATTTTCCTTTGAGGCCAACCAGGTGCTCAGAAAATACCTGCAATAAGCAGCACTGCCTGTTCTTTCAGCACAGTGACATCTAAGGATGCCTGTGCTAATGCCTAGGGAGAAATCCTTCCTCATGCCCTCTTGTACTGCTGAGATCTTGAACCCCCTGTGATTGGCAGAAGAACAAGGGAACTGCTGCACTTTTATCATTTAACTTGTGTGCTCCAGTAAGGACCCTTTGCTGGTTTGACACCAGTTATCTCTGTGACTGGAAACTGATACTACCGTGTGAACCGCACAGTATAGAAAACTCTGACAGTTTTGTAGTGCAATGTGATTTTTTACTTCCCCCTGTCCCTGCCCTTCAGTAAGTAAATACAGCCCTGGTTATTTTCATTATGCTATAGCATGCAGGGGCTACAGTCTTGGCTAAAAAATGTAAATTAATACTATTTTTTTCTTCAATCAGAATAAGCTCTCTTATAGATAAAATGAAATTCTGAGGGTGACTTCTCATTACCCTATTTATTAGAACATAATTAAACTATAAAGAGCATAGCAGTAAAAACTGGCATTTTGTCTCATGTCATGGTGCCAACTCACAGTGTATTCGATAATAGCTTAATGGAAATCAGATTCTTCTAATCAGCATGATTTTATCCTTCTGTAATAGGTACAATGAATACTCAGAATGTAAAAATACTCTCTTTAATAACATGTAGGTATTTGCAATCTTTAGATATGGTAGGTATTCCTTCATCTGAAATTTACAGCATGGTATCACAAAATTGTACATAATTAGGCAAAGTGTAAGCATCTTCCCACTATCATAAAAATCCCTCAAAGTCATCTTTTAACTGACACCCTCACTTTTCAAGAGTTCCCATGAATAACAGCTGCTCACTTCAGACAGCACATATTTAGGGGCCAGGGGAGAACTTCATGGATGTCTCTACCAATCTTCCACATAAATTTCGAGCAATATTTCTTGTCTGTGAACCCTTCCAGCTGACAATGAACACTTTAATCCCTACTGCCAATATTCTGCAGGACCCAAACATGGAAAAAAGTAATACTACTCCCATTCTTATGGGAAATAAGATTTTTGGGTTTTTTTCTCCCATTTTTGTCCTCTTTCCTGCAAATCTCTGGACAAAGTTATTGTAAGTAGCTTATAATTTTTTTGTGTGTGACCTTAATG